>NC_068446.1:8764913-9009913 GCF_023373465.1 Oncorhynchus keta
ATGCATATCATTTGGTTCGCATAAGGGGGGGGGACGAATGGAAGACCGCGTTTAACACCCCCAGAGGGCACTTCGAATATTTGGTCATGCCTTTTGGGCTATCCAACTCCCCAGCGGTTTTCCAGGCACTCTTCAATGACGTGCTGAGAGATATGATTGATCAGTTCATGTCATATATGTTTACCTGGATGACATACTGATTTTTTCTTCTTCTCTCCAGGAACACGTTCAGCACGTCAGACGAGTGCTTCAGAGGTTGTTGGAGAATGGACTTTTTGTCAAGACGGAGAAATGCATTTTTCATGCACAATCCGTTCCATTCCTAGGTTACATCGTCTCGACTGAAGGTATTCGCATGGATCCTGACAAGGTTAAGGCTGTGGTGGATTGGCCAAGCCCAGATTCCCGTAAGGCCCTACAGAGGTTTCTGGGATTCGCCAATTTCTACCGGCGTTTCGTTCGCAACTTTAGTCAGATAGTCGCTCCTCTTACCGCCTTAACCTCCCCCAGAGTGCCGTTCAGGTGGTCTGATACAGCCGAGGCTGCATTCGCCAAACTCAAGAGCCGCTTTGTTTCGGCTCCCATCCTCATAGCTCCCGATCCCTCGCGTCAGTTCGTAGTAGAGGTGGACGCTTCAGAGGTGGGGGTAGGTGCGGTACTTTCCCAACGTTCCTCTTCTGACGACAAGATGCACCCTTGTGCGTTCCTTTCCCATCGGTTATCACCTGCGGAACGCAACTACGACATTGGCAACAGAGAGTTGTTGGCAGTGAAGTTAGCACTGGAGGAGTGGCGCCATTGGTTAGAGGGTTCGGGGGTACCTTTTATAGTTTGGACCGATCACAAAGATTTGGAATATATCAGAACCGCCAAGCGACTCAACTCCAGACAGGCGCGGTGGGCACTCTTTTTCGGACGTTTTGACTTCTCTCTCTCGTATCGCCCGGGTTCCAAGAATGTCAAACCCGATTCCCTTTCTCGCATTTTTGACCATTCCGAACGCCCATCCACTCCCGAGTGCATCCTACCCGGGACCCTAGTGGTATCCACACTCACATGGGAGGTTGAATCGAGGGTCAAAACGGCCTTAGAAGGGGTAACGCCTCCGCCCGGTTGCCCGCCTAATCGGTTGTTTGTGCCGGAGGGGTGTCGGCCCGATGTTATTCGGTGGGGGCATTGCTCCAACGTAGCGTGTCATCCAGGAGTCAGCCGCACTAGCTTTCTGGTTAAGCAACGCTTTTGGTGGCCACTGATGGCTCGTGACATTCACAGTTTTGTCTTGGCTTGCTCGGTTTGTGCCACTGGGAAGACTTCTAATCGACCCCCAGATGGGTTACTCCAACCGCTGTCGGTCCCTTCGAGACCCTGGTCCCACATCGCGCTAGATTTTGTTACCGGCCTCCCGCCCTCCCAGGGCAAGACGGTGGTGTTGACCGTGGTGGACCGGTTCTCGAAGGCGGCTCATTTTATTCCCTTGCCTAAATTACCATCTGCCAAGGAGACAGCGGTAGCTGTCGTGGATCACGTCTTTCGCTTACATGGCCTGCCGATGGACGTAGTTTCTGACAGGGGGCCCCAATTTGTGTCCAAGTTTTGGCAAGAGTTTTGTAGGTTACTGGGAGCGAGTGTCAGCCTGTCTTCAGGGTTTCATCCCCAGAGCAACGGTCAAACGGAGAGGGCCAACCAAGATTTGGAGAGAGTGTTGCGATGTTTGGTTTCTAAGAATCCCTCTTCCTGGAGTCAACAACTCTCTATGGTTGAGTACGCTCACAATTCGTTGCCAGTGGCAGCTAAGGGTCTCTCTCCGTTTGAGTGTAGTTTAGGTTACCAGCCACCTATCTTTCCCAGTACGGAGTCCGAGGTCACTGTTCCTTCCGCTCACGCTTTCATCCAGAGGTGCCGTCACGCATGGAGCAGAGCCCGTGAGACTCTTCTCCGGGTGGGGGCGCGCACCAAGGCTAAGGCCGATCGCCACCGGTCGAAGCCTCCGGTATACATCGTTGGCCAAAGAGTGTGGCTTTCTACTAAGAACATTCCACTCCGATCCGTTTCGAACAAACTTGCCCCCAAATTTATCGGCCCGTTCAAAGTCACCAGGATCATTAGTCCGGTGGCGGTCCGGCTCAAGCTTCCTCCGGCGTATAGGAGAATTCATCCTACCTTTCATGTGTCTAAAATAAAACCTGTGTTTCAGGCACGCATTAACCCGCCGGTCCCGGTTCCCCCGCCGCCACGACTTGTTGATGGGGAACCCACCTTTTCTGTCAATTGTATTTTGGACTCTAGAAGGAGGGGACGCGGATTCCAGTACCTGGTGGACTGGGAGGGTTACGGCCCGGAGGAGAGAAGTTGGGTACCTGCTAGGGACATTCTGGATCACTCCCTTATCGATGATTTCAATCGACAGGTAAATTCGCCTGGGAACGCCAAGAGGCGTTCCTAGGGGGGGGGGGTATTGTCACGGTTCATGAATCCACTGCCTCTCTCTCTCTCTCTCTCTCTCTCGTGTTTGTGTGGGCGTGGTTCCCAATCTCGGCCTGATTGTCTGCGCCAGCTGGAACCACTTATCTTCCCTTTATATGTTCTGTAACCAGTGTTTCTTGTTGTCAGATCGTTGTTACTTCCCTGAGGTTGTGTCGTGTGTCTGTGCTCTTCTCTCGCCGCCCTTGTGTGGATTATCTGCTGTGCTCCTTCCTACCCATCCGGACACACTCCCCTGGATTTCTCAGCACGCTATCATTGGAAGATGCGCCCTAGTCCCTGGGTCGGATTCCGTCTGAGTACAGTCTGTCTGTCCTGTTGCTGTTGTAAACTGTATTCATTAAACCATCGTTGCTTGCATCTTGCATCCGCCTCTGTATTGTCACAGTAACGTGCCATGAGTTCATTCTTCGTCTTACAGGAATGAGGTACAGTGACCGGACAGTTTTTTAGATACACCACCCCGTTCACTAGAATGGATCTCCCCTACATTCAGTGAATCACATGGTCGTGGCTTGTTATATAAAGCAGACAGTGTAACGGTTTTCTAGGTGTGGTGAAGGAGAGTCGGACCAAAATGCAGCGTGTAGATTGCGATCCATGTTTAATGGAAAACAAAAAACAATAAACGTAACGAAAACTGAAACAGCCTAAACTGGTGCAAACTAACAGTAGATAGTTACAAAGACACTAAGGACAATCACCCACAAAACAACCAAAGAATATGGCTGCCTAAATATGGTTCCCAATCAGAGACAACGATAAACACCTGACCCTACTATAGACTCTACTAGATCACCCCACTAGCTACAATCCCACTATATACCAAAACCCCAAGACAAAACACACCACAATACAAAAACCCCATGCCACACCCTGGCCTGACCCAATACATAAAGATAAACACAAAATACTTCGACCAGGGCGTGACAAACAGGCATAGAGGCATTCAGTTACTGTTTGAATGAATGTTAGAATGGGCAAAACGAGTGACCTAAACAACTTTGAGTGTGGTACAGTATGATCGTCTGTGCCAGGCACGCTGGATCCATCTCAGAATCATGGGCTTTCCACGCACAAGAGTGTCTAGGGTTTTCCATGAATGTTGCGACAAACAAAAACATCCAGTCAGCGGCAGTACTGTGGGAGAAAACAGCTTGTTGATGACAGGTCGAAGGAGAATGGCAAGAATGGTGCAAGCTAACAGGCAGGCCAAAAACAGACAAATAACAGCGCAGTACAACAGTGGTGTGCAGAACGGGTATCTCGGAACACACAACTCGTTGATCCTTGTCATGGATGAACTATTAAAGCAGACATCCACACCCGATTCCACTCCTATCAGCTAAAAACAAAAAAGAAGCAGCTGCAGTGGGCACGTGATCGCCAACACTGGACAATGGAGTGGAAAAACATTGCCTGGAACATGACAACATTTACTTGAATGACGTGCTAGTGTCCCCAGACCTCAACCCAATAAAGAAACTATGGGATGAGATGGAACGGGCTGTTCGCAGTAAATGTTACGGTTTTCTTCTGGTGAAAGAGAGGAGGACCAAAATGCAACGTGGTTATCTCTATACATCTTTAATGAAAGATGAAAAATGAACAATATACAAAACAAGAAACGTGAAAAACCGAAACAGCCCTATCTGGTGCAACAAACACAGAGACAGGAACAATCACCCATGAAATACCCAAAGAATATGGCTTCCTAAATATGGTTCCCAATCAGAGACAATGATAAACACCTGCCTCTAATTGAGAACCACTCTAGGCAACCATAGACTTTCCTAGACTACTTAACTAAACACAATCCCAATAACTACAAAAACCCCTAGACAAAACAAACCACATAAATCACCCATGTCACACCCTGGCCTAACCAAAATAATAAAGAGAACACAATATTACAAAACACAGTTTAGCCTTTTGTCAATCCACCTGTCGTCTCAGATTTTGAAATGATGCTTTACAGCGAAAGCAATACAAGCGTTTGTGTAAGTTTATCGATCGCTCGACAAAACAATAAGTACACTTAGCATCAGGTAACTTGGTCACGAAAATCAGAAAAGCAATCAAATGAATTGTT
Organism: Oncorhynchus keta; assembly: GCF_023373465.1. Lineage (NCBI taxonomy): Eukaryota > Metazoa > Chordata > Actinopteri > Salmoniformes > Salmonidae > Oncorhynchus > Oncorhynchus keta. The sequence goes on from NC_068446.1 coordinate 8,769,487, forward strand.
AACCTTTGATGATCTTCGGATGTTTTCACTCACAAGGCTCCCAGTTAGACAACAAATGTTCCTTTTGTTCCATAAAGATGTTTTTTATATCCAAATATTTCCGTTAGTTTGGTGTGTTATGCCCAGGAATCCACCGGAAAGAGCGGTCACGACAACGCAGACAAAAATTCCAAATTATATCCATAGTGTCCACAGAAAAATGTCAAACGTTTTTTTATGAACAATGCTCAGGTTGTTTTTCAAATATCTATTCGATAATATATCAACCGGGACAGTTGGCTTTTCACTAGGACCGGGAGTAACAATGGCCGCCTTTCTCTTTTGCGCACAACTCACTCTGAGAGCCCCCACCTCTCCCCTTACGCAATGTGGTCGTTCACGCTCATTCTTCAAAATAAAAGCCTGAAACTATGTCTAAAGGCTGTTGACACCTTAGGGAGGCCATCTGGTTGATATCCCTTTAAATGGGCAATAGGGATGCATAACAACAGAGAGGTTTAAAAAACAGGGCACTTCCTGATGGGATTTTCCTCAAGTTTCAGCCTGCAATATCAGTTCTGTAACTCAGACAACATTTTGACAATTTTGTGTTTTCTATCCTAATCTGTCAATTATATGCATTTTCTAGCATCTGGTCCTGAGAAATAGGCCGTTTACTTTGGAAACATTTTGGATATAGCGAAAGATTTGTCCCAAATACAATGCTTTTCATTTTTGAAATATTTAGGACTAACATATTCCTTGCCACCTATTCTGACACTAACTAACTGCAACTCTTAAGTATTGAAGTCATTTCAGTTACTGTAGTAGCTGACAAGTCAAGTGTTGCGACATCCATATACAGAGACACACTGGCTTTACTCAAATTGAGAACCAATCTAGGCAACCATAGACATACAAACTACCTAGAAAGGAAACAGCCCCATAAACATACAAAAAACCCTAGACCAGGCAAAACACATAAATCCCCCATGTCACACCAAACCGAACCAAAATAATAAAGAAAACAAAGATAACTAAGGCCAGGGCGTGACAGCTATTATCCGCAGTAATTTTTCATCAGTTGAGCTGCCAAAATTCTTTGCCATACCTTTTGCCTCATCCCTCTCAACCATAACATGTTTCAATTTCTCATGATTCAAAGGGGATTGAACAGTTTTTACATCATTTTCATAATGGGTGCATACTTATTAGTAACTGGAATAATCAATTTCAGAAATGTATCAACTGCAGCGTCTGGTTGCTCCTCATTACACACCACAGAACAGCAAATATGATTTCCATCAACAACATAAGAATCACTACAAAACTTATACAAAAGGCCCAGCCTTTTGAACTTTTCTTTTCTTAGATATGGCCACTATATTGTGATCACTACATCCTATGGATTTGGATACTGTTTTAAAGCACATTTCTACCTTGGTAGGTTGCAGTGGAGGATGCTAAGGGGAGGACGGCTCATAATAATGTCTGGAACGCTGCAAATGGAATGGCATTAAACAAATGGAAACTACTTGGTTAATGTATTTGATACCATTCCACCTATTTCGCTCCAGCCATTACCACAAGCCCATCCGCCCCAAATAAGTTTCCACCAACCTCCTGTGGTAGGTTGACTGATAACCTGAACCAGGTTGCAGGCACTGGTTAGAGTTTTTCTTGAGTGGGCAACATGATGAAAGCCAGTCAATATTTAAATCACCCAGAAAATATACCTCTGTTGACATCACATAGATACTCAAGCATTTCACACATATTATCCAGATACCTACTGTTAGCACTTGGTGGTCTACAGTAGCTTCCCACAAGAATGGGCCTTAGGTGAGGCAGATTTAACATGAGATCCTTTCTGAGCTTTACAGGAATGTGGTTCTGAAAATAAACCGCAACACCGCCACCATTGGCATTTCTTTCTTTTCAGTACATGTTATAACCATGTATTGCTACCACTGTATCATGAAAGTGAGTTTCATAGACAGTCAGAATATGAATATCATGTTACAAGCAAGTTATTGAATTCATTAACCTTGTTTTTTAGGCTACATATCTTAATATGGGCTATTTGTAGCACTTTTCTGGGTTGCTTGAATGTTTTTAATGCTTTACTGGGAAGCTTATCAGAAGTAGACTTGCTCATGTTATTTATATTGAAGCTTATGGTGCACTATGAGCTGCACACGGTGGACTTCCTACTGGGGCTAAAATTCGCTAGCTAGCTAACTACCAACTGTAACAGTGTATTTAAGAGATAGCAAGTGCTCACGTACTGTATGTTTTCAGTGAACATTACAAGATTAAATATTGTTGACAACAAGTAAACTATCTAAGCCAACCCTGTCTGTTTTGCCCCATAGTTGCGCACGTGTCGGAGTTGTTGCTAAACAGCCAACTCGTCTATTGTATCCCATCAATTTAAATGTATAGCGGACAGATTAGAGTGGCAGTAAGTCTTAAACCTTAAATGGTGGAGCATTTTGCCATGTCCTTTTGGTTGTTATGCCTTGTAGTCACTGCCAGTTTGGAAGCCTTTGTTAAGGCCTCTAGAAGTTCAGGTGCTATAAATTACCAAATATTCATACACTTTACCTACCAGCAAACCTGCTTGCACCAATCCTTTGAAATTACATTCGGATTACGGTATTATTTACTTTTGTACAGTCAATTTTACTGTATTGTACTGTCTGTCATTACACAATACTTGCTTTGATACTGTATTAACATTACAGTAGGTGTACTGTAATATGAACACAGCATTTGCTTGTCACTGAGCTGCCTGTAAGCTACTGTCAAATTCACGGTAATGCCTTTACAGTGTGTATACAACTTCAGTTTTAATTTCAAGAAATGCTTTTTATGTGCACTACTTTATTACGCTTTTTTTGTCTAAATATTGGAATATTCGCTTGAAAATCTTTCAACAAATTGATGGAAACCTAGTTTATGTGTTCCATTTCGATCTGTAACAAAGTGTGACACCACAGTTAAGCTAGAGTTCACGTAAGAGCTGTTCTAGACCTTTTTGAGAACTCTATCCTCCACTTCAGCATTAGAGCTCTCAGCTCTCCATTATAGTAATTAATTTGAACACACAGAGCAGAAACAGCAGCCTAACTATCCAGTATGATTCATAAACGTAATTATTCCTCTCAAAATGTAATGATTACAGGGTAGCATTCACAGGCTCGTTCACATGAACAAACAAAGACACGTTAGCCAACACGTTTGCATCATTTTAATGCAGCTGGCTGCCTCACTGCATAAACTGCATTCCACCATGCTTTTCATACTACTAAAGAGAGATAATTAGTCTGGAGACAGTAAGAGATGTTCATGTGTAAGAGTGCAATGGTATGGTCTCTATTAATCAACCCACACGATCAGATAAACATTTAGAACATTTAAAACCTTGTTCGGATGAATTGTTAGGAAATCTCCTCCAGGATCAGAGTTGACTGGGTTCTGTAACCTTAAGGGTGTGTCTGCATTTTGATTTATTCTTCCTGGCTTGTATCAAAATCAAACTCAGCTGAGCAGCCCATCTCTCTTCAACGGTACTCAGGTTAGCACTGTCTATACTTGAAATGATTGTGATCTGTGTATGCCACAAACTTTGAGTGCAACTAGTACTCCCTGAACGTATCAGTCACATCCCATTTAAGGGCAACAGGTTTGAATGCACTGTAGTGCTTGACGTTCCGTTCTGATCTGTGGAGTCCCCGACTGGCATACGTCAGTACTTTCTCTACTCCATTTTGACGTTGGCTTAACACAGCACCCAGGCCATTGAAGCTTGCATCTCTGGTCAAGATAAATGGCTCTATGAAGTCCAGGTATGCCAAGATAGGCGCTGTGGTAAGTTTATCTTAGAGTTTGTCGAACGCCTGCTGACGAGCGCGAATACATCCCATTGGAAGGGGAGTGCCTCTTTGTTCTTCTTTGGTTTACCCTCCAGCCCATACAGGAGAGCTGCAATCCAAGAAAAGTTGGGGACAAATTTTCAGTAATAGCTAATGAACCCCAAAGCCAGGTGGATATCAATAGGGCATTTAGGAGTAGGCCAGTCTCTTACCACTGTGTTTTTTCCTTCATTGACACGGACACCCTTGGCTGAGATGACGTGTCCCCAGGAACTGCACATCTTGCTTCACAATATGGCTTTTGCTTGGTTTAAGTTTCAGACCACACTCTCCAAGCTTCAAGAAAACTGTAACAAGCCTTTCCAAGTGTCTCAAAGTCACTTGAACAGCGTCTCAAGCAGGTGATCATCCAGCGCCGACTTCATTAACATTTGGAAGGTCACTGGAGCATTTGACAATCCAAAAGGTATCCTGGTCCACTCGAATAAACCAAACACGGTGGCGACTGCAGTCCTGACCTGGTCACTTGAATCCATTGCAACTTGGAGTTATCCTTGCATGTGACACTGTTCCATCCACGATGGTCACAGCAAAACCTTACACTGCAGTCCTTCTTCTTAACGATCACTGCAGGTAATGCCCATAGGCTATAGCTCCAATTTGAGAATTGCCTATGCCACAAGGTCCATTACATGTTTTTTAAACTCCTGAGCTGTGCTCGAATACTGATACCAACCGCACTAGCTGTACTATTTGTGACGTAAATTGAGTATGTAATATGCTTCTTGGTCATAGTATGGATATAGTTAGTATGCAAAAAGTTACCATCTTCAGAAAATGGACGTGGCTTTACAACATGTTCAGATTTGAAGAAAATGGCGGAAAATATGGAGCCAAAGTCTGACGAGCGTGACTACAAATGGATGTATAAAAACGTAATATTTAATTGCCTTAATTAATTATGACAAATGTTAAGAAAATGTTGAGCAATGTAATAAAAATCACGGTCGTCATAATGAGGAGACCAAGGCACAGGGTGGTAAGCGTACATTCTTCTTTAATTAACGAAAGAACACTGAACAAACTATCAAAACGAACCATGAAGCTAATATGCGTAGTGCAGACAGGCAACTAAACATAGACCAAGAACCCACAAACTACCCAAGGAATATGGATACCTAAATATGGTCCCCAATCAGAGACAACGATAAACAGCTGCCTCTGATTGAGAACCAATCTAGGCAACCATAGACATATAAACACCTAGACTACCAAAACCCCTCGACATACAAAAAACCCTAGACAATACAAACACTAAACAAACCACCCTCGTCACACCCTGACTAAACCAAAATAATAAAGAAAACAAAGATAACTAAGGTCAGGGCATGACAAATACATCAAACTTTCCAGAATATTAACTACAGTACCAGTCAAACTTTTGGACACACCTACTGATTCCAGGGTTTTTCTTTATTTTTACTATTTTCTACAATGTAGAATAATAGTGAAGACCTTAAAACTATAAAATAACACATAAGGAATCATGTAGTAACCAAAAAAGTGTTAAACAAATCAAAATATATTTATATTTGAGATACTTCAAAGTAGCCACCCTTTGCCTTGTTGACAGCTTTGCACACTCTTGTCATTCTCTCAACCAGCTTCATGAGGTAGTCACCTGGCATGCATTTCAATTAACAGGTGTGCCTTGTTGAAAGTTAATTTGTGGAATTTCTTTCCTTCTTAACGTTTTTGTGCCAATCAGTTGTGTTGTGACAAGTTAGGGGTGGTATACAGAATATAATAATATGGAAATAACAGCTCAAATAAGCAAAGAGAAACGACAGTCCATCATTACTTTAAAACATGAATGTCAGTCAATCCGAGAACATTTCAAGAACTTTAAAGGTTTCTTCAAGTGCAGTCGCTAAAACCATCAAGCGCTATGATGAAATTGGCTCTCATGAGGACAGCCGCAGGAAAGGAAGACATGGAGTTACCTCTGCTGCAGAGGATGAGTTAATTAAAATTAACTGCACCTCAGATTGCAGTCCAAATATATGCTTTACAGAGTTCAAGTAACATGCACATCTCATGAGGAGACCTTGGGACGGCAGCGTAGCCTAGTGGTCAGAGCGTTGGACTAGATCAAATCCCCAAGCAAAATCTGTCGTTCTGCCCCTGAACAGGCAGTTAACCCACTGTTCCTAGGCCGTCATTGAAAATAAGAATTTGTTCTTAACTGACTTGCCTAGTTAAATAAAGGTAAAATTAAAAAAAAATGTTTTATTAACATCAGAAGATAAGTTTGTTCATTAGAAATATTGAAAATCTAAATTCTCCATGAATTTGACAGACCTATCCGTACGTAACCTACAGTATATTCTCTCTTATGGAGAATATTTATTGGGCATATTATACTTTCAAACGCATTCATATATTCAAAGCATTCCTACCAAACATGGGAGGGGATGAAGGTGGCTTGGGGGTGCGGAATCCTCTCAAAGGGAATTTCAAATCAACCTTAATACAGACAGCGTGCCATTATATTATAGTGAGGCCTTGCATCTTAGTTTATGTGCACATAAAACCTCATCCTTTAAATGCAGTCATTAGTAATGCATTAAGGACCCCTGCTAAATTAAGTGGCTGATAGATTTGACAAAAACAACTAAATCTTTTGTAATAGAATGTTGTGTTCCAGTTGCAAGACAAGTCTAATCACTTGGGAATTAAAAAAGGATGTACCACAGGGTTCGGTTATAGGACCATTGTTATTCTCAGTCTTTGTTATGATCTACCTTTCGTATGTGCAACAAGCTTGTCTCTTTGTCTGAAAGTTTGGACAGTTGTATCAGAACATTGGTTTGGTAATTCTTGTATTGAATATGGCCATTGTGCATCAAACGTGTGTAAGGAAGGACCATGGCAAACATTATTATTACTACTGTAGCTTCTGGTATTTCATTGGTTTGTTTGAGCTGCAATATTTGATAAATATACATCGATGTACTACACAATTGTAGCATGTGGGAGGTCTAGTAGTCGTGGCACTTTTTCAGGTTTTGGGCAATTTCTGCCAGCCTTTATAAGGGAAGTGGAAGTAAGCCATTTTAAGAACCATTTCACCTGTGAGCCTCCTGTGGTGCCATGTGAATTGTTTGTTGAATGAAAAGGTGTATTTTTGAAGGTAGGCCTACACTTCTCCCACATATTCATATGTGTTATTGAAAGTGTAAAGGAAAATGTAATTCATTAATTTGGAACTGGTATATCTGTAAAGAATTCCTAATTTTGTAAGTATACGTTTTACTTGTTCTTAAAGAAACATTTGCAAGTTTGAATGGTGTTAATGGTCAAATGTATTAATGTTTTTTTTGTCATGCCTTTCTTCTCTTTAGAGGTGAAATGCCAGCCACTGTTCTTTGTTTTTATTACTGAAACAAAGTTGTGATTTGAAGATTTCCCCAATCAAATATTAGCATTGCTCATCAGTTACATTCCAAATAAAAGCTTTTTTTGTATTTTGGTAGGTCTGTGTTGGGAACCTTATATCTTTTGGAGCTCCCCTTTGCTCCTGTGGAAACCAAGGAGTGGCGTAGCACGGCTACTGTCTATCATTTCACACAATGACCCGGAGTTTAGAGAGCATGGATTGAAGTCTGAATTTCAACACAGCTTTGTCTGCTTTAAATGCAACATGCAACAATTTCAAAGATTTTACTGAGTTCATATAAGGAATTCAGTCAATTTAAATAAAATCTTTAGGTCTTAATCTATGGATTACACATGACTGGGAATACAGATCTGTTGGTCACAAATATATATATATTTTTTTAAAGGTAGGGGCGTGGATCAGAAAACCAGTCAGTATCTGGTGTGACCACCATTTGCCTCATGCATTGCGACATCTCTTTCGCATAGAGTTGATCAGGCTGTTGATTGTGGCCTGTGGAATTTTGTCCCACTCCCCAATGGCTGTGTGAAGTTGCTGGATAATGGTGGGAACTGGAACACACTTTCGTACACCTCGATCCAGAGCATCCCAAAAATGTTCAATGGGTGACATGCAGGCCATATAAGAACTGGGACATTTTCAGCTTCCAGCAATTGTGTACAGATCCTTGCGACATGGGGCCATGCATTATCATGCTGAAACATGAGGTGGTGGCGGCGGATGAATGGCAAGACAATGGGCTTCAGGATCTTATCACGGTATCTCTGTGCATTCAAATTGCCATTGATAAAATACAATTGTGTTCGTTGTCCATAGCTTATGCCTGTCCATACCATAACACTGCCGTGGGACACTCTGTTCACAACACTGACCTCAGCAAACCGCTCGCCCACACGACGCCATACCTGCTGTCTGCCATCTGCCTGGTACAGTTCAAACCGGGATTCATCTGTGAAGAGAACACTTCTCCAGCGTGCCAGTGGCCATCAAAGTTGAGCATTTTCCCACTGAAGTTGGTTACGACGCCAAACTGCAGTCAGGTCAAGACCCTGGTTCGGACAATGAGCACACAGATGAACTTCCCTAAGAAGGTTTCTGACAGTTTGTGAAGAAATTATTCAGTTGTGCAAACCCACAGTTTCATCAGCTGTCCGGGTGGCTGGTCTTCTTCCCTGCAGGTGAAGAAGCCAAATGTGGAGGTCCTGAGCTGGCTTGGTTACATGTGCTCTGCTGTTGTGAGGCCAGTTGGACATCCTGACAAATTCTCTAAAATGGTGTTGGAGGCTACATATGGTAGAGAAATTAACATTAAATTCTCTGGCAACAGTTCGGGTGGACATTCCTGCAGTTAGCATGGCAATTATATCATTGTGTTCTATGACAAAACTTAAGAGTGGCCTTTTATTGTCCCCAGCAAAAGGAGCACTTGTGTAATGATCATGCTGTTTTTCAGCTTCTTTATATGCCACACCTGTCTGGTGGATGGATTATATTCGCAAAGGACAAATGCTCACAAACAAGGATGTAAGCAAAATTGTGCACACAATTTGAGAGAAATAATATTTTCATGCACATGGAACATTTATTTTATTTCAGATCATGAAACATGGGACCAACACTTTACATGTTGTGTTTATATTTGTGTTCAGTATAAAATAAAATGCCTAGTGTGATCAGGGTGAGTTATGCTCCTACTGTACAGTATGTGTCATCACGACAGAATCCCAACTCCGAATGGAAAACTCACTGGTGACTAACCTGATTCATTCTGACAGCTTTCAGATTATCTTCCCATCACCCCACCCCAAAAAAGAATAATAACTTGAAAAAAAAGAGAGGCTATGAATTTATAGAACTCCTTGATGTCAGCTGTCTTTGTGCATTGCAGAAACCACATTATAAGTTACTAGTAAATCAACACGCTTTCCTTTTAGAATGTGCTGAGTCTATCCATAACCACAGACATATTGACAGTGCTGACATTAGTTTGCCTATGCAGTAAATTGTGATTGATTGTCACGTCAATCTGAAATGTCTTGAGGACATGTTTGTTGGTAGCATGTTCTCTACAGTTAGACATTGCGAGGCCCAAAGGCTTATCCTTAATGACCTTTCGGTACTCTTATTACTTTTAGAAGCATGTCTCAAACTAACTGTTCTCAATCATTCACAGATTAAAAATATCCTATCACAATCCCATGTAATCTGCCCCATAGCAAATTACTACCAGTGATGTTTTGCTTATGTAAAGATAGGCTTTTTAAAGACCAATGTAACCCTAGCATGGTTTTGATAAAATTACGTCATTTATGTGCACATTAACATGATAGGCCAACACGTATACACAATTTACCCTGAAAATGGGGAGAAATCATGAACTGATTAATGAGTTTTGTAAAGTATTCTTAGTGTTTATTCGAGTGCTGTATACTGTAGTACTTTTTCAGTTCATGTCCTTTTGGTGACAGTAAAGCCTGATTCAGCATGAGTGAGAGATGTGGCTTTGACTCATTCGTTTATAAATAGGAGGAAACATCACATGCTTCAACCGCCTCACGAACAAACATAAGAAAAGGAGGAGAAATTTAATGAGCAGATCCTAGAAAAATGTATGACATTTGGCACAATGGGGTCATGTTGTTCTCTTGGTCATGCATCATTTGTGACAGACATTGATGAAGCACCAATGACCAATTCAGGAAAAATGTGCAATCTCTTCCTATTATAACATTTCTTAAAATGGACATTCTATCCATGTTCTGATACAAATGTGTAACACAATATATTTGTTTGATGAAAAACAAAAATCGTGTTTTTGCTTCATTTACATTTTTTATGCCAATTTTACGTTCATCCCAGTCCAACATTCAAATCCTTCAAGAAAAGAAATGTCATAGCCTTTGTTTTTGCCTCCACACCATGACATGCTATTATTATTATTATTTTTTTAATCTTTCTTGCCTCTAGATTGCATTGTGTTAACATTTACCAAGCCAAGGCTTTCTAAGGGTTAGTGTTTTTTTACTCTCTCCCTTTGTCTCCCAACTCCCCTTTCTGTGGTTTATCAGTGATTCTAATTAGTCTATTCTCTTTCCCTCTGGGGATGAAAGAATTTACAGCTACGTTGAATTATACAATCCTACATGAAACAAACCAAAACCGTGCTGGGGAATATGAGTCAGACACTATTTCAAAGAAAGTAAGCTCCAGGAAATTAACAAATGAGAGTGCATGTATTGGGAAAACATCATTGTTAAGTCCTTTGGTAAACCCTTTAAACACTTAAATTCATGAATAGATGGGTGAGCCTTGGATTACAGTCTGCTGTCAAATCAAATAAAATGTATTTATATAGCCCTTCTTACATCAGCTGATATCTCAAAGCGCTGTACAGAAACCCAGCCTAAAACCCCAAACAGCAAGCAATGCAGGTGTAGAAGCACGGTGTAGAAGCACGCTGGCTAGGAAAAACTTCCTAGAAAGGCCAAAACCTAGGAAGAAACCGAGAGAGGAACCAGGCTATGAGGGGTGGCCAGTCCTCTTCTGGCTGTGCCGGGTGGAGATTATAACACAACATGGCAAAGAAGTTCAAATTTTCATAAATGACCAGCATGGTCAAATAATAATAATCACAGTAGTTGTCGAGGGTGCAGCAAGTCAGCACCTCAGGAGTAAATGTCAGTTGGCTTTTCATAGACGATCATTAAGAGTATCTCTACTGCTCCTGCTGTCTCTAGAGAGTTGAAAACAGCAGTTCTGGGACAGGAAGCACGTCCGGTGAACAGATCAGGGTTCCATAGCCGCAGGCAGAACAGTTGAAACTGGAGCAGCAGCATGGCCAGGTGGATTGGGGACAGCAAGGAGTCATCATGCCAGGTTGTCCTGAGGCATGGTCCTAGGGCTGAGGTCCTCCGAGAGAGAAAAAGAAAGAGAGAAAGAGAATTAGAGAGAGCATACTTAAATTCACACAGGACACCAGATAAGACAGGAGAAGTACTCCAGATATAACAAACTAACCCTAGCCCCCGACACAAACTACTGCAGCATAAATACTGAAGGCTGAGACAGGAGGGGTCAGGAAACCCTGTGGCCCCATCCAATGATACAGACAGGGCCAAACAGAAAGGATATAACCCCACCCACTTTGCCAAATCACAGCCCCCACACCAAAAGAGGTATATCTTCAACCACCAAATTACCATCCTGAGACAAAGCCAAGTATAGCCCACAAAGATCTCCGCCACGGCACAACCCAAGGGGGGGCGCCAACCCAGACAGGAAGATCAAGTCAGTGACTCAACCCACTCAAGTGACGCACCCCTCCTAGGGACGGCATGAAAGAGCACCAGTAAGCCAGTGACTCAACCCCTGTAATAGGGTTAAAGGCAGAGAATCCCAGTGGAGAGAGGGGAACCGGCCAGGCAGAGACAGCAAGGGCGGTTCGTTGCTCCAGAGCCTTTCCATTCACCTTCACACTCCTGGGCCAGACGACACTCAATCACATGACCCACTGAAGAGATGAGTCTTCAGTAAAGACTTAAAGGTTGAGAACGAGTCTGCATCTCTCACATGGGTAGGCAGACCATTCCATAAAAATTGAGCTCTATAGGAGAAACCCCTGCCTCCAGCTGTTTGCTTAGAAATTCTAGGGACAATTTGGAGGCCTGCGTCTTGTGACCGTAGCGTACATGTAGTTATGTACGGCAGGACCAAATCGGAAAGATAGGTAGGAGCAAGCCCATGTAATGCTTTGCATGTTAGCAGTAACATCTTGAAATCAGCCCTAGCCTTAACAGGAAGCCAGTGTAGTAAGGCTAGCACTGGAGTAATATGATCAATTTTTTTTTGTTTGAGTCAGGATTCTAGCAGCCGTATTTAGCACTAACTGAAGTTTAGTTAGTGCTTTATCCAGGTAGCCGGAAAGTAGAGTATTGCAGTAGTCTAACCTAGAAGTAACACAAGCATGGATTCATTTTTCTGTATTATTTTTGGACGGAAAGTTTCTGATTTTTGCAATGTTACGTAGATGGAAAAAAGCTGTCTTTGAAACAGTCTTGATATGTTCGTCAAAAGAGAGATCAGGGTCCAGAGTAAAGCTGAGGTTTTATTTGAGACAACTGTACAACCATCAAGATTAATTGTCAGATTCAACAGAAGATCTGTTTGTTTCTTGGGACCTAGAGCAAGCATCTCCGTTTTGTCCGAGTTTAAAAGTAGAACGTTTGCAGCCATCCACTTCCTTATGTCTGAAACACAATTTTGCAATTTTGGGGCTTCACCACGTTTCATTGAAATGTACAGATGTGTGTCATCCACACAGCAGTGAAGGTTAACATTATGTTTTCGAATGACATCACCAACAGGTAAAATATATAGTGAAAACAATAGTGGTCCTAAAACAGAACCTTGAGGAACACCGAAATGTACAGTTGATTTGTCAGAGAACAAACCATTCACAGAGACAAACTGATATCTTTCCGACAGATAAGATCTAAACCAGACCAGAACTTGTCCGTGTAGGCCAATTTGGGTTTCCAATCTCTCCAAAAGAATGTGGTGATCGATGGTATCAAAAGCAGCACTAAGGTCTAGGAGCACGAGGACAGATGCAGAGCCTCGGTCTGATGCCATTAAAAAGGTAATTTACCATCTTCACAAGTGCAGTCCCAGTGCTATGATGGGGTCTAAAACCAAACTGAAGCATTTTGTATACATTGTTTGTCTTCAGGAAGGCAGTGAGTTGCTGTGCAACAGCTTATTAAAAAAAAAATTGAGAGGAATGGGAGATTCGCTATAGGCCGATAGTTTTTTATATTTTCTGGGTCAAGGTTTGGCTTTTTCAAGAGAGGCTTTATTCTTGCCTCTTTTAGTGAGTTTGGTACACATCCGGTGGATAGAGAGCCGTTTATTATGTTCAACATAGGAGGGCCAAGCACAGGAAGCAGCTCTTTCAGTAGTTTAGTTGGAATAGGGTCCAGTATGCAGCTTGAAGGTTTAGAGGCCATGATTATTTTCATCATTGTGTCAAGAGATATAGTACTAAAACACTAAAACAGTGTCTCTCTTGATACTAGGTCCTGGAAGAGTTGTGCAGACTCAGGACAACTGAGCTTTGGAGGAATACGCAGATTTAAAGAGGAGTCTGTAATTTGCTTTCTAATGATCATGATCTTTTCCTAAAAGACGTTCATGAATTTATTACTGCTGAAGTTAAAGCCATCCTCACTTGGGGAATGCTGCTTTTTAGTTAGCTTTGCGACAGTATCAAAAATAAATGTTGGATTGTTCTTATTTTCCTCAATTAAGTTGGAAAAATAGGATGATCGAGCAGCAGTGAGTTCTCTTCGATACTGCACAGTACTTTCTTTCCAAGCCAGTCGGAATACTTCCTGTTGTGTGTGGTGCCATTTCCATTCCATTTTTCAGGAAGCTTGATTCATAGCTCGGGTATTTTCTGTATACCAGGGAGCTAGTTTCTTATGACACATGTTTTTCGGGGTGCAACTGCATCTAGGGTATTGTGCAAGGTTAAATTGAGTTCCTCAGTTAGGTGGTTAACTGATTTGTGTCCTCTGACGTCCTTGGGTAGGCAGAGCGTGTCTGGAAGGGCATCAAGGAATCTTTGTGTTGTCTGAGAATTTATAGCACGACTTTTGATGCTCCTTGGTTGGGGTCTGAGCAGATTATTTGTTGCGATTGCAAACGTAATAAAATGTTGGTCCGACAGTCCAGGATTTTGAGGAAAAACATTAAGATCCACAACATTTATTCCATGGGACAGAACTAGGTCCAAAGTATGACTGTGACAGTGAGTAGGTCCATAGACATGTTGGACAAAACCCACTGAGTCGAGGATGGCTCCGAAAGCCTTTTGGAGTGGGTCTGTGGACATTTCCATGTTAATATTAAAATCATCAAAAATGTGAATATTATCTGCTATGACTACAAGGTTCGATAAGAATTCAGGGAACTCAGTCAGGAACGCTGCATTTGGCCCAGGAGGCCTGTAAACAGTAGCTATAAAAAGTTATTGAGTAGGCGAGATTTCATGACTGGAAGCTTAAAAGACAAAAATGTCGTAAATGTTAGCAACACCTCCGCTTTTGCGGGATGCACGGTGGATATGGTCACTAGTGTAACCAGGAGGTGAGGCCTCATTTAACACAGTAAATTCATCAGGCTTAAGCCATGTTTCAGTCAGGCCAATCACATCAAGATTATGATCAGTGATTAGTTCATTGACTGTAACTGCCTTTGAAGTGAGGGATCTAACATTAAGTAGCCCTATTTTGAGATGTGAGGTATTACGATTTCTTTCAATAATGGCAGGAATGGAGGAGGTCTTTATCCTAGTGAGATTACTAAGGCAAACACCGCCATGTTTAGTTTTGCCCAACCTAGGTCTCAATGGGGATAGCTGAGCTGACTACACTGACTACACAGACCACTAAACTGGCTGGCTGGCTAACAGCCTGCTGCCTGGCCCGCACCCTAATTCATTGTGGAGTTAGAGCCCTGTCTATGTTGGTAGATAAGATGAGAGCACCCCTCCAGCGAGGATGGAGTCTGTCACTCCTCAGCAGGCCAGGCTTGGTGCTGTTTGTGGGTGAGTCCCAGAAAGAGGGCCAATTATCTACAAATTCTATCTTTTGGAAGGGGCAGAAGACAGTTTTCAACCAGCGATTGAGTTGCGAGACTCTGCTGTAGAGCTCATCACTCCCCCTAACTGGGAGGGGGCCAGAGTATATACCACATATACATTCAAAGACCCTACTTTGAATGTAAATACAAATTAAGCTGTAAAAAATTGTCTGAGTAAAAACAAGTTCCAGATGTATCTCCTTTCCCGTATGATGTATGAGGTCCCATATAAAAAAATAATATAGTATACTATGGTACAAATACTATAGTATTCACTGTAGTGTTTTTGTGGACCATTGTCAGCAAAAACACTATTCAGTGTAGTATTTACTTTAGTATTGTGGACATGACTGTAGTATACTTTATATATACTGTAGTTAAAAAAAGTAGTATATGCTATATTAATTACTACTGTTTTTGCGGACTGATTGTTCAGAGATTCTGCTCTTTTCTATAACGTGTAGGGAACACAATATATGGTCTATACTTGACATGGTTTCTCACTTATGGGTGACACTTATTGGGATACGGGGAAGGGGAATGTAAAAGGTATATACAAATGAAATACTGTGGTATATACTGTAGTAATTACTGTAGTGCTTTTACAGACTAGTGTTTTTGCTGACATTTTTTACCTTTATTTAACTAGGCAAGTTAGCGAAGAACAAATTCTTATTTACAAATGACAACCCACTGTTCCCCAGTAGGCTTAATGCCTTGTTCAGTGGCAAAACAACAGATTTTTTAAAATCTTGGCAGCTCGGGGATTCCATCCAGCAACCTTTCGATTACTGGCCCAAAACTCTAACCACTAGGCTACCTTCCGTATTACTACATTACTGTAGTGTTGTTGCAGTCTGTATACTGTAGTATTTACTTTAGTATTTTACAGTTTACTACAAATTTGGCTGTCAATTTGTGTGACAACATCACGAAAATGAAGGCTGTGTGGTTTTATGATTCTGGATGGTCAGATAGTTAGCAACAATGACGTGGTGAATCATAGATGGCTCATTTCAACTCTTGTTATTGATACTCTTGTTTTGACTAATTTCATGTGAATACTAATTTCACGGGTTTGCCCCATAGTTGTGCACAATTCGGTTTTGTTGCTATACAACTGATGGGTTCGGATAGCTAAACTTTGAATGTTATTGTAATTAAAAAAAAAAATGTTTTTTACTTTTTTCCTCCCTAATTATGTGGTGTCTAATTGGTAGTTACAGTCTTGTCTCATCGCTGCAACTTCCATACGGACTAAGGAGAGGCCAAGGTCGAGAGCCGTGCCTCCGAAACACGACCCAACCAAGCCGCACTGCTTCTTGACACAATGCCCGCTTAAACCGGAAGCCAGCCACACCAATGTGTCAGAGGAAACACTGTACACCTGGCAAATGTGTCAACATGCATGTGCCCGGCCCACCACAGGAGTCACTAGAACACGATGGCACAAGAACATCCCTGCTGGCCAAACCCTCCCCTAACCTGGACGACGTCGGGCCAATTGTGTACCGCCCCATGGGTCTCCCCGGTCACGGCCGGCTGTGACAGAGCTTGGACTCAAACCAGTGTTTCTAGTGGCACAGCTATCAACTGCGATGCAGTGCCTTAGACCACTGCACCATTCTGAAGGCCCAAATTTGAATATTATTAATCATTAGTTATATCAGAGACATGAGTGGTCCCATAGTCTAGGGTCTACACCAGAAGTTAATGGTTATCTGTAGGAGGGATGTATATGGAAGAGTCAATTAAGCTTGGAATGTACTGAGTGAAGGAAAGAACATATCTTGGCAGGCACTGATAAGGGTGGAGAGCTGTGGATTAGTGAGGAAAGGGGACGAGGCCCCCAGTTTTGTGCCCGCGTCCCTTCCTTTCCTGCCTAGCAACAGAGATGTAATGTTTAGAGAGAAGGAGGATATTCCACCCCAAATTGGGGTATACAGTTGAAGTTTGAAGTTTTCAACCACTCCACAAATTTCTTGTTAACAAACTATAGTTTTGGCAAGTCGGTTAGGACATCTACTTTGTTCATGACACAAGTGGTTTTTCCAACAATTGTTTACAGACAGAATAGTTTACTTATAAATTACTGTATCACAATTCCAGTGGGTCAGAAGTTTACATACACTAAGTTGACTGTGCCTTTAAACAGCTTGGAAAATTCCAGAAAATTACAATTTTGAGTCAATTGTAGGTGTACTTGTGGATGTATTTCAAGGCCTACCTTCAAACTCAGTGCCTCTTTGCTTGACATCATGGGGAAAGAATTTTAAAAATCAGCCAAGACCATAGAAAAAAAATTGTAGACCCCCACAAGTCTGGGTCAACCTTGGGAGCAATTTCCAAACACCTGAAGGTACCACGTTCATCTGTACAAACAATAGTACGCAAGTATAAACACCATGGGACCACGCAGCCGTCACACCGCTCAAGAAGGAGACGCATTCTGTCTCCAAGAGATGAACGTACTTTGGTGCGAAACGTGCAAATCAATCCCAGAACAACAGCAAAGGACCTTGTGAAGATGCTGGAGGAAACAAGTACAAAAGTATCTCTATCCACAGTAAAACGAGTCCTATATCGACATAACCTGAAAGGCCGCTCAGCAAGGAAGAAGCCACTGCTCCAAACCCACCATAAAAAAGACTGACTATTGTTTGCAACTGCACATGGGGACAAAGATCGTACTTTTTTGAGAAATGTCCTCTGGTCTGATGAAACAAAAATAGAACTGTTTGGCCATAATGACCATCGTTATGTTAGGAGGAAAAAGGGGGAGGCTTGCAAGCCAAAGAACACCATCCCAACCGTGAAGCACGGGGGTGGCAGCATCATGTTGTGGGGGTGCTTTGCTGCAGGAGGGAATGGTGCACTTCACAAAATAGATGGCATCATGAGGAGGAAAATTATGTGGCTATATTGAAGCAACATCTCAAGACATCAGTCAGGAAGTTAAAGCTTGGTCTCAAATTGGGTCTTCCAAATGGACAATGACCACAAGCATACTTCCAAAGTTGTGGCAAAATGGCTTAAGGACAACAAAGTCAAGGTATCGGAGTGGCCATCACAAAGCCCTGGCCTCAATCCTATAGAACATTTGTGGGCAGAACTGATAAAGCAAGCAAGGAGGCCTACAAACCTGACTCAGTTACACTAGCTCTGTCAGGAGGAATGGGCCAAAATTCATCCAACTTTCTATCGGAAGCTTGTGGAAGGCTACCCGAAAAATTTGACCCAAGTTTAAAAAAAATGTAAAGGCAATGCTACCAAATACTAATTGAGTGTATGTCAACTTTTGACCCACTGGGAATGTGATGAAAGAAACAAAAGCTGAAAAATTATTCTCTCTACTATAATTTTGACATTTCACATTCTTAAAATAAAGTGGTGATCCTAACAGACCTAAAACAGGGAATTGTTATTCGGATTAAATGTCAGGAATGTGGTAAAACTGAGTTTAAATGTACTCGACTAAGGTGTATGTAAACTTCCGACTTCAACTATATATAATACCACTGGTGGAACCATGTCTGTTCAGTTGTTCGATCCTTTGGGGTGAATAAACTTAGTTGAAGCTTTTATAGTGTCTGTTGAGTTCTTACTCTGATATTTAGAACCTAACACAACCAATTGTAAGCACTGCACATGGTTGATGGATACTACAGTGTGCAGTATAGTATTGTACAGTATACTACAGTTTACCACATAATTCTATAGTAAATACTATAGTATTTGTTCATATGGGCATGTCCCTGAATGTGTGCCCCTGATATGTCCCTGAGTTTGACTATGACATTGGCCCAGAGTTTATCCTGGTCAGGTCAGAGGCATCCAGGAAATATACAGTCCATTCACTTACCAGTGGTCATGTATCACACAGCCCTTCTCTGATCTTACCTGAGTCATTTCAGATCATTCAGCACCATTCATTCATATGGTGCAATGTCATAAATTGAAAGTTGCATAAAGGTGTTAAGCTAACGAGGCCGGATACGGTTTTATCACTGCGCAGGCGAGGCCTAGGGGGATCAGGTCTGTCTCATCTCACACAGCACTCCCACTGTGCTCTGCAATGCGAATTCACTATAGGAAAGCAAAAATGTAATGTTCTGACATGTGGTCACTGGGGATTTTTGATATATCTAAACAAAGATTTGCTTGTCTTCAGTGAAGATCTCTTGGTGTTACAGAGTTGGGCTTCAGGATGATATCTAATAAGTGAACATTTCAGTTCATAATGAGAGGTCTAATGCTTGTAAAGATAATGATAATGTTGGTAGCAGCTCATTAACCCGGACTCCCCTGATATAGCATGACACATTAGAGGTGAGTGGGGGACAAAACGACATTAAAATCACCATGACACAATGGACAGTACAAGTTGACACAAACCGGTTTTGACATGAATTAATACAACACTTAAGAAATATGCTTTATTACCACACAATTCCATGAATTCAATCTTTAATACATTTTTTAAAATATTATAAAGTCATTTTATGTAAGGGCTTTTATTTGCATGGACTGGTGATGTTATGATACAGTATGAGTGTCAAAGGCCTGTTCTGTTTACAAACAACTAATTGGTGTGATCATGAGTGTTTCTGTAGAATCCCTTTTCTCCTTGGCTTGGGATTCACACTGGCTAAGACACATCAGATCTGTGCTCTTATCTTTGTCAGCATGTTAGAGGTGTCATATCCAGGACGGGGTGAAGAGAAGGATGAGACCATGCTAGACAAATCTCCAAATTATCCTCCGTACTGTTGGTTATGACAGGCAGTAAAGGCTTATTAAGTTGCTTTTTTACAATTGTTGAGTATGTGCACTACAAGTATTAGGAACTGAACTGTTAACCTGTCAGGACACAGATACCACTAACGGAACCCCCCCCCCAACATTCCGCTAAAAAGGCAGTGCAGGAAATTCAAAAATATTTTGGGGAAATATTTAACTTTCACACATTAACAAGTCCAATAGAGCAAATGAAAGATAAACTTCTCGTTAATCTACCCATCATGTCCGATTTTTGAAATGTTTTACAGCGAAAACACAACATATGGTTGTTAGATCACCACCAAATCCCCAAAAACACAGCCATTTTTCCCAGCCAAAGCTAGTCACAAAATCAGAATTAGAGATAAAATGAATCACTAACCTTTGATAATCTTCATCGGATGACACTCATATGACATCATGTTACACAATACATTTATGTTTTGTTCGATAATATGGATATTTATACCCACAAATCTTGGTTTACATTGGCACCATGTTCAGAAATGCCTCCAAAATATCCGGTGTAATTACAGAGAGCTACGTCAGATAACAGAAATACTCATCATAAACTTGTTTATGATACATGTTTTACATATAATTAAAGATACACTGGTTCTTAATGCAACCGCTGTGTCAGATTAAACATTTAAAAAACGTTACGAAAAAAGCATACCATGCAATAATCTGAGACGGCGCTCAGAGGTAAATATATTTCTCCGCCATGTTGGAGTCAACAGAAATACGAAATTACATCATAACATTACATCATAAATATTCCCTGATAATTCATCAGAATGCAGTGCAAGGAATCCTAGTTCCGCAATAAATCATTGTTTTGTTCCACAATGTCCATTACCAGTGTCCAATTAGCTACTTTTGCTAGCACGTTTAGTTCACATGTCCAAAAGCTGGCGCTGGTCCAGGCGAACTCGGACGAAAACTTCAAAAAGTAATATTCCAGGTCGAATAAACTGGTCAAACTTAGTAGAGAATCAATCTTCAGGATGTTATTATCATATATATCCAATAACGTTCCAACCGGAGCATTCGTTTTGTCTACAGAGTAATGGAACGCAAGGCGATATAATGACTACTGCGCGTAGCCAGGAACTGGCATTCTGCCAGACCAGTGACTCAAATAGCTGCCATCCGGTCCCACATCACACTAGAGGCTTCATTCCACGTTCTACTGACTGTTGACATCTGGAAGGCGTAGGAAGTGTGAACAGATCCATATCTTATTTGGATGTGAATATGCGATGAGTTGAAAATCAACCAACCCCAGCATTTCCACTTCCTGTTTGGAAGTTTGCCTGCCCAATGAGTTCTGTTATACACACAGACATAATTCAAACAGTTTTAGAAACTTCAGAGTGTTTTCTATCCAATAGTAATAATAATATGCATATATTAGCATCTGGGACAGAGTATGAGGCAGTTCACTATGGGCACGCAATTCATCCAAAGTGAAAATGCTGCCCCCTATCCCTAAAAGGTTCAAAATTAATTTGGGGAATTGAGATTATATTCAGTGTGTCAGTTCAGATCTTTTGCCAATTAAAACAGATTACTTCCATCTCATGTGAGTGTAGAAACAGGACTATTTGTCAGGTTACTTTGTATGAAACGTGCCCTTATATTTACCCTCTGTCTTACAAAGGGAGCAGAAAATAATTTCACTATCTTAATTAAATAAATAAAAAATGTTTTGGTGATGTTTTTCTAATTCATCCACCTTCAGTTTGAAATCCCTGATGTGTCCTTCATTAGTCATTAACAGCTGCTTTCTTCTCTCTGGAGATAGTCGGATCGTTGTTTTTGGCTTGTTTCGCATAACGGGCTAATGTCTGCAAGTGAATTTGAATTCTCAGCCAAGCATGGATAATTAGAGGGACCCTTTGAACTTTAGAAAACTTCTGCGTGAAATTAATGAGGTGTATTCATTTCTAGAATTACCGCCCCGAGAATATGCGCAGGTTGTCTGTGGAGAGCTAACAGATGCCATTCAAAAGTGTGCCAACCAGCTTCTTCAAGGGTGTCTTCACCACTGGGGTACGCAACAAAATATTAGAGATTTTCTCCTCATTTATCTGAATAACAGGATGCATCCACTAAGCATTAAAATGAGAAGTGTCACGATGGGACAGTGGGTTTAATTGTAAATGTCAGAATATCTAGTTATGAACTGTCATATCAGTAGCACAGAAATCCACTTGTTTGCAACGATGCCCTCGGCAAACTGAACACTGATTGGATATGTCATGCCATACGAATGACTTGTCTGCACACACACACACACACACACACACACACACACACACACACACACACACACACACACACACACACACTGCAGGTTGGAGATGGTCTGGATATTTCTTATTTCATGGATTAGTTACAGCAAGAGGTTTTAGAATTGTCTCAAATCATTTTTTGAAGCTAACCTCTATGTAACCTTCCCGTTTCCATGCTGTCTGATGGAGTTATGCTTCTCATTTCTGTAATAAAGTCAGACACAAAGGAAATATCCTCTTTCTGTACCCGCTATCTGCAAACACTGTGTCACCTACCTTTCTCCATCACACTTCCCTTTGGATGTTTCCAGTAAAATGTATGTAGCCCGTGGCACCTAGTGGCAGGTGTGAGACAAGGTGAAATTTAGGTATAAGTTAGTGAGATGGAACTCTCGATTGGTGAGCCTGTGTTTCTGCCACAGACAAGAGGGTGCACACTCCTTGTCCTTACACCATGGGCTGTTTGTTGCAAGTTTGTCGACTGTTGTGACGTCTTCAACATTGTTTGGGGAGGAGTGGCTTGGAGTGTTTGGGCTGGGAACAGGGTATAGCCCAGGAACTGTAAACAGAGTAGGATAATCCTTATCACTGCTCTTACTGTCATGTTGAGTCCCTTAAGTTAGGTATGTAGTTCGTATTTTGTTCAGTCCTCCCAGGCAAATGAGACTGTAATCAGGAAAAATATTTGGGATTTGGGAACACTTCCCCAGAAACCTCCAGGGCTGGCTGTCCTTCGTGGGAGACTAGTGTTGTTAGAGAGCAAAGGCAAATCTTATGAATGAATGTGTGTTCTTCCACGTGTTAATGGTTACAAGTGTGTCATCATCTTACCAAGAGTGTGTAATCACTAGTGTGTTATCTAGGGATGCACAATATAATCGGCGAACATATCGGAATCGGACGATATTAGCTAAAAATGCCAACATCGGAATCGGCCCGATGTCTAGTTTAACGCCGATGTGCAAAACCGATGCCAAAGCTGACATGCATACCTATATAACATAGGTACATGAAGTAATGGCACCACATAAAATGTTGCGCTACACATGCAACACACATTCCTAACCTAGCCCACAATGTCTGCTGTGTGGATACCCTCTGTCATGGCATTGAAATGCCTGCTCAACAAAACTGCCGACACAGGCTGTTTACAAGCGATTCCGTGGCATTCTCTCTTTACTGTCTCGCAACCATGCTCGTTGCTTTGTACAAGGACTGCTACATCGATGCAGACAAGAAACATGGTTTATGTGAAATGGTTACATACACAGCTGGACAAGATGGAAACGGACACAGTGACAGCGCGCACCGAGGAAGAGAGGCCACGGACAGACAGAGCTGAAACTTCACTGCTTGACATGTATGATGAAATCCTCGTTGAGAATGAAACGACTGAACAAATGAACAATGAAACAGCAGAGCAAGTAAATGAAATAAATACGTTTTGATTATGTTTTACTGGTAAGTGGGACATACATACAAATGCCAACAAAATATATTTTTGGTCAGTGTGGTGTGTGTGTATCCTTGATTTAACCTCTTGCTCCTACCTGACACGCAGGCGTCCCATCTAGACATCTGGAAATGCAAATGCACTACGCTAAATGCTAATAGTACTAGTTAAAACTCAAACGTTCATTAAAATACACATGCAGGGTATTGAATTAAAGCTACACTCGTTGTGAATCCAGGCAACGAGTCAGATTTTTAAAATGCTTTTTGGCGAAAGCATGAGAAGCTATTATCTGATAGCATGTAACACCCCAAAAGACCCGCAGGGGACGTAAACAAAATAATTAGCATAGTCGGCGCTACACAAACCGCACAAATAAAATATAAAACATTCATTACCTTTGACCATCTTCTTTGATGGCACTCCTAGATGTCCCATAATCACTATTGGGTCTTTCTTTCGATTAAATCGGTCCATATATAGCCTAGATATCGATATATGAAGACTATGTGATAAACGAAAAAAAATAGCGTCTTATAACGTAACGTCATTTTTTTTTATTAAAAAAGTTGACGATAAACTTTCACAAAACACTTTGAAATACTTTTGTAATGCAACTTTAGGTATTAGTAAAGGTTAATAAGCGACCAAATTGATTACGAGGCGATGTATATTCTATAGGGGTACGTCTGGAAATAATGTCCGGGTAAATCTCAACCAAAATATCCGGTCCGAGACCTGAAGAAATCGGCTGTCTCTTCTTCGTTTGACCAAGAAACAAAGCCTAGGCAAATGGCAAGACTGTTGACATCGTGTGGAAGCTGTAGGAATTGCAATCTCGGCTCCAGGTAATTTGCTCTCCCATAGACAATTCATGCAAGTGGCGCATTGATATATTTTCCAATTCAGTGATCAGATTTTCCTGCGCTTTTCGATTAAACGCATGTTCTGTTATAGTCACAGCCGTGATTTAACCAGTTTTATAAACGTCTGAGTGTTTTCTATCCACACATACTAATCATATGCATATACTATATTCGTGGCATGAGCAGCAGGGCGCTGAAATGTTGCGCGATTTTTAACAGAATGTTCGAAAAAGTAGGGGGTAGGAGTAACAGGTTAACTAGACAAGTCAGGTAAGAACAAATTCTTATTTACATGTATTTTTTTATTTTATTTCACCTTTATTTAACCAGGTAGGCTAGTTGAGAACAAGTTCTCATTTACAACTGCGACCTGTCCAAGATAAATTCGACACATACAACACAGAGTTACACATGGAATAAACAAAACATAGTCAATCATACAGTAGAACAAAATAAAAAGTCTATATACAGTGAGTCCAAATGAGGTAAGACAAAGGAGTTATGGTGAAGTAATTACAATATAGCAATTAAACACTGGAATGGTAGATGTGCAGAAGATGAATGTACAAGTAGAGATACTGGGGTGCAAAGGAGCAAGATAAATAAATAATATATGGGGAGGAGGTAGGTAGATAGATGGGCAGTTTACAGATGGGCTATGTACAGGTGCAGTGATCTGTGAGCTGAGATATGAGTCTCCAGCTTCAGAGATTTTTGCAGTTCGTTCCAGTCACTGGCAGCAGAGAACTGGAAGGAAAGACGACCAAAGGAGGAATTGGCTTTGGGGGCGACCAGTGAGATATACCTGCTGGAGCGCATGCTACGAGTGGGTGCTGCTATTGTGATCAGTAAGCGTCTTAGACCGCTGCGTTCATGTGTGTGTGTTAACTATTTAACTGTATTAGAATGCTTAAAAAGCCACAAAAAAATGGAAAATATTGGATATCTGTATCGGCCAAAAATGTAATATCGGTGTATCACTAGTGTTATCTTGTTACCCATTGTGTGTAATTAGGAGTGTGTTATCATTTTACACAAACTGTGTAAACGTGTGCTGTGTTACAAAGAGTGTTTCACCACAAGTGTGCTATTTTTTCTTGCCATGTTGCTAATTATTTTGCGTGTTCCCTAAGTGGTAGTTACAGCCAGTGAGTGTGTTCCATTGTGGTGACAGGCCTACATTTATGAATTGTATGCATTGCCGGTCACTGTTAATCTTAGGGCTAGGGGGCAGTATATCCTGAATTTCCGCCTGTCTGAAGTGCCCAAAGTAAACTGTAAAACACTCTGACGTTTCTGAAACTTAACTTGTTAAAATAATGTCTATAAACAAAACTGATATGGTAGAAAATCCGACCAGAATAGTTCTTGTTTTTTCAGCTCCCAGGCTCTTATTTTGGAATCCCGTCACCCAAATTGCAAGGCCTTGCCTACATATTGGCACAAAGGAATGACTGTTTGGATTATCCTTTGGAATGAAATTGTACATTTTAAAGAAAGCATCAACGGTTACAAGACAAAAATTAATAAACTGAGGGTGAGAGTCAGATTGGATCTTTTCCCCAGTTTATGGATAGACAACTTAATCCAAACATTCCCTTTCTTTGGGCCAACAACAGACAAATGGTGCTTTTGCTGTGGAATATCAAATCCACATCAAACTAACTTTTTACTGATAGAGGGTTGTTATATAAAACATGTACAGTACCAGTCAAAAGTTTGGACACACCTACTCATTCAAGGGTTTTTCTTTATTTGTACTATTTTCTACTTTGTAGAATAATAGTGAAGACATCAAAACGATGAAATAACACATATGGAATCATATAGTAAACAAAAGTGTTAAACAACTGAAAATATATTTTAGATTTTAGATTCTTCAAAGTATCTACAGTGCCTTGATGACAGCTTTGCACACTCTTGGCATTCTCGAAACCAGCTTAATGAGGAATGCTTTTCAAAGTCTTGAAGGCGTTCCCACATATGCTTAACACTTGTTGGCTGCTTTTCCTTCCTTCTGCGGTCCAACTCATCCCAAGCCATCTCAATTGGGTTGAGTTCAAATCAAATCAAATGTTATTGGTCACATTCACATGGTTAGCAGATGTTAATGTGAGTGTAGAGAAATGCTTGTGCTTCTATTTCCAACAGTGCAGTAATATCTAACAAGTAATCTAACAATTCCCCAACAACTTCCTCATACACACACAAACATCTAAATGGGTGAATGAGAATATGTATATATAAGTATATGGATGAGCGATGGCCGAGCGGCATAGGCAAGGTGCAGTAGAGGGTATAAAATACAGTACATACATGTGATAAGAGTAATGTAAGATATGTAAACATTATTCAAGTAGCATTATTTAAAGTGACTCGTGATCCATTTACTAAAGTGTCCAGTGATTGGGTCTCTATGTAGGCAGAAGCCTCTCTGAGTTAGTGATGGCTATATAACGGTCTGATGGCCTTGAGATGGAAGCCGTTTTTCAATCTCTCGGTCCAAGCTTTGATCCACCTGTACTGACCTCGCCTTCTGGGTGATAGCGATGTGAACAAGCAGTGGCTCGGGTGGTTGTTGTCCTTGATGATCTTTTTGATCTTCCTGTGACATCGGGTGCTGTAGGTGTCATGGAGGGCAGGTGAGCCTTGCGGTTGAGTGCGATGCAGTTGCCGAACCAGGCTGTGATGCAGCCCGACAGGATGCTCTCAATTGTGCATCTGTAAAAGTTTGTCAGGGTTTTGGGTGACATGCCAAATTTCTCCTGAGGTTGAAGAGGCGCTGTTGCGCCTTCTTCACCACACTGTCTGTGTGGGTGGACCATTTCAGTTTGTCTGTGATGTGTACGCCCAGGAACTTAAAACTTTCCACCTTCTCCCCTGTTGTCCCTTCGATGTGGATAGGCGGGTGCTCCCTCGGCTGTTTCCTGAAGTCCACGATCATCTCCTTTATTTTGTTGACGTTGAGTGAGTGGTTGTTTTCCTGACACCACACTGAGTGCCGTCACCTCCTCCCTGTAGGCTGTCTCGTCCATGTTGGTGATCATGCCCACAACGGTTGTGTCATCTGCAAACTTGATGATTGAGTTGGAAGCATGCATGGCCACGCAGTCGTGGGTGAACAGGGAGTACAGGAAAGGGCTGAGCACACACCCTTGTGGGGCCCCAGTGTTGAGGGTAAGCGAGGTGGAGATGTTGTTAACTACCTTCACCACCTGGGGGCGGCCCATCAAAGTCCAAGACCCAGTTTGGATGATTGTGGAGGCCGCTGCAGAATTCTGTATTAGCCATGCTGGTTGTGTGTCTTGAATTCTAAATAAATCACTGACAGTGTCACCAGCAAAGCACCCCCACACCATCACACCTCCTCCTCCATGCTTCACGGTGGGAACCACACATGCAGAGATAAGACACTGCGGTTGGAACCCAAAATCTCAAATTTGGACTCATCAGATCAAAGGACAGATTTCCACCGGTCTAATGTCCATTGCTCGTGTTTCTTGTGAGAAGCAAGCTTCTTCTCTTTGCAGAAATCTGACCATGAAGGCCTGATTCACACATTCTCCTCTGAACAGTTGATGTTGAGATGTGTCTGTTACTTGAACTCTGTGAAGCATTTATTTGGGCTGAATCTGAGGTGCAGTTAACTCCAATGAATTGATCCTCTGCACCAGAGGTAACTCTGGGTCTTCCTTTCCTGTGGTGGTCCTCATGAGAGCCAGTTTCATCATAGCGCTTGATGTTTTTTAGCGACTACACTTGAAGAAACTTTCAAAGTTATTGAAATGTTCTGCATTGACTAACCTTCATGTCTTAAATTAATGATGGACTGTCATTTCTCTTTGCTTACTTGAGCTGTTCTTGCCATAATATGGACCTGTTCCTTTTCCAGATAGGGCTATCTTCTGTATACCACAACACAACTGATTGGCTCGAATGCATTAAGAAGGAAATAAATTCCACAAATGAAATTTTAACAAGGCACACCTGTTAGTTTAAATACATTCCAGATGACTACCTCATGAAGCTGGTTGAGAGAATGCCAAGCGTGTGCAAAGTTGTCATCAAGGCAAATGGTGGCTTCTTTGAAGAATATAACATATTCTTTTATTTGTTTAACACTTTATTGGTTACTATATGATTCCATATGTGTTATTTCATAGTTGAGGTTTTCACTCTTAATAGTACAAATAATGAAAAACCCTTGAATGAGTAGATGTGTCCAGACTTTTGACTGAAACTGTGCATCCCTTACCTTGTACAATTGAGTAGTTACATTACAAATTAGTAATGAATTCGAAAATGATTGATATTTAAGTGCCCAGAGTTTTGGCGGGAAGAATGCTTTATTCTACAGAGTAAATCCTCTCAATAATGCATGTCCAGTGAAGAGAGTTTCTGCAAGGAATTTATGACATTCATATAACGGTCAACTTCACCCCTCTTCCCCTCTGCCAGAGAGAGAGAGCGCTGTGGAGCGGACCCACTGTAATCTGATCCTTCAGATCTGAACAGGAGAGTCATGACAGCAGTAAAGGGTGGACCAAGTACATATTAATGCCCATGATTTTGGAATGAGATGTTCGACGAGCACGTGTCCACATACTTTTGGTAATATAGTGTACCTCGAGATGTTGTACAGGAAGATCTATGAGCTATCATACTCTATCAGTAGCACAGACATCTACTTGTTTGCAGTGATGCCCTTGGCACACTTAACACTGATTTAATGTGTCACACCATACACACACACGCATGCACACCTTTCAGGTTGGAGTTTGGCTGGATATTTCTTATTTCATGGATTAGTTACAGCAAGAGCTTTTTAAATTGTCTCCGAGAGAGCATTTCTGAAGCAAACCTCTACGTAACCTTCCTGTTTCCATGCTGTCAGATGGAGTTACTCTTCTTATTCCTCTAATAAAGTCGGACACAAAGGAAACATCCTCTTCCTGGACCCGCTGTCTGCAAACGTTGTATTGCCTACATTTGTCCATCACACTTCCCTTTGGATGTTTCCAGTAAACTGTAGATTGTTTACATTGTCAGGTACTGAAAACAGACAAGGTTTTTTCCAAGACAGTGCAAATTATGGATTGTTATATACAACAACTATTGGAGCTCAAAATAAATATTTTAAACAGTAAGGCCTTGTCACATACTGCCAACAAGGAATTCCCTTTGCTTCATCCTTTGGTATGACATTTTACACTTAAAAGAAAGCATCAAGTGATACAAGTCAATGATTAATAAGCAGAGGGAGATAATCAGATCAAATCTTTCCCCCAGTTTTTGAATAGACAACTTAATCCCAACCTTCCCTTTCTTTAGGCAAACATCAGAGGGATGGTGCTTTAGCTGTGGACTACCAAATATACATGACCCAATCACTGAGGCTAGACAGGAATACATGTAGAAGAACAGGAGGACATCATCCTTTACAGTTGGTGAATGAAGGCTTCCATGCACCAACATACTGTACGTCCCTTGAGTACCATTCAAGACATCAGTAACTGTTGGTGTAATTGCTAAGCTTAGGACAGAAAGTAATATTTTCATGAACACATTGAAAATGTGTAAACATTTCATCTAACTTGAAAATGGATTTAGTATAAAATTAAGTTATCTGTGTAATGTTTCATGTTCCCTGATCTTCCCTATGAGCTATTATGCCTTCCTGCCTATAGCAAATCCCCGCCATGTCCTTCTCTGCATGATCACTGGGATCAGCTGGAAACCCCACTAAGACTCTGGATTCCACTACTCTGCCATGCAGAGGAGTTACATAGAGTATACACAATACACAGGGTTATCATCCTCTTCTCAGCCTTTAGAAATGACAGGGAATAACACCTATGAGCTGCAACCCATTCACACTAAATCCTCCCTATTCAGGACTGTTGTGGGTTGCTACAATAAAGCTAGGAGGCTTTGACAGACTCCATGCTGGGAATGTGAAAGCAGTTGACCCTCCCAGCACCCCTTACTTTGTTGCTCCAGTCTGGGTCATCTGTATCCATACCAAAGCTTAATCTCTGGGCTTTCTTTAGGGGGCTTTTTCATTGGCACCTGGCTGACAAAGTGGAGTGAAGCGTCAGGCACAGCAAGGCAGAGCAGGTCAGCTGGCTCGAAATTGCTTTGGCAATAGTAGGAGAGGATGCAGTCCATTTCAAATTGACTCCCACTTATCAGAGATGGCACTGACTGGCTGGATAGTCAACTGGGTAGCTGGCTGGCTTTATGTGCTATTTGACTGTGCCGTAGCCTGGGATGGCATATGACTGGGGCCTTATCGCGATGCAGCTCACACATCCCGGGCCTTGTGATCGATCAGCTGTGGACCCAGCACATCAGGGTCTGAGTCAAGGGCTCTTTCATGGTCATTAGCCTCCAGGGGGACATTGGATTTCTGTGGAATAAGCATTACTTGAGGTCATTTTATATAAAGGCCTGACAGATTGAGCAATGCTTTTACTATTCTGCCTCCGTTAGTGCTCCTTTGTTTGTGGAGGAAGGGAATCAGGGAACACCATGAGATGGAGTGCTGCATGGTTAATAATGCATTAGATATGCATGTGCTTTGACAAAAGCCTCTAACCTCTCTGCGCACGGAACCCGCTAGCTAGCGGGCTGAAATTCCACAACATACGGTGATCGCTACATAAATAGTCATATTAAACATTCATGAAAATACAAGTGTCTCACATGTATCGAAAGCCTAGAATCTTGCTAATCCAACTGCGTTGTCAGATTCAAAAAAGGATTTACTGCGAAAGAATACGATGCAATTATCTGAGCACAAAGCCCCATAAAAAACAACTATTTCAACCAGCACAGGCGCAAAAAAATCACAAACTGCAATAAAATAAATCATTTACCTTTGACGATCTTCGTCTGTTTGCAATTCCAATGCTCATTGTTACACAATGAATGATCTTTTGTTTGATAAAATCCGTTTTTATAGCCTAACACGAAACATTTTGTGCAGTGAATTCCTTCTCATTCCATTTTCAATGACACATTCCAGGTAAATAACCCAGACAGAATGTGACTTTTCCAGTCATGTTTGATTTCACTGCAATCAACTGGTTTGTTTGTAACACAATCAAACCTGATGGGCCATTTCGCGGGACGTATTGACTGAAAGAAACCGATTTGAAAACAACAAGTAATGACATCATTGTGCACCAATGATTTGCCCGCTGTTTCGTTGATTGACTGTCTTTTAACCCAATGACCACTGGTCGTCTTGAAATCTAGCTGGGTAGATAGCCAATGAGCTGAGCTAAACGGCAATATGCCATGTTTATGTGTTGCAAGACCAACTCATGTTTTCATACCGGAAGGAGAAACACATTACGCATTGCATTGTTTGGTGAAGGCGCAGATTCAGCTGTTTATATATCAATCATTATGGCGACTAAGTCAAGTCTAGATATATAGATGTACACACAACTTTAGAATAAATTGATTGGGAAGGTGAGACAGAGATTGTTGTAGGACGCTTAATTTAGCGATTGTGGAGGAATATTTTTTGAACGGGAGAGGACATCGTTTTGGACTGGTTCTTATCATGCTAATGCCCTTGTTTGAAATCAATAATATAAAATATTATTTGTGATTTTTTATTTATTTTAGAAGCAAAATAAACATTTAATGTCATGAAATGTGAGATGCGTGTGTCTGCCGCCCCACCCCAACCCACATGAAATAGACTATTTGAGGCTGTTGAGGAGAGGGCAGAACCACATCAATGGCCAAAGTAATTTCCGGTCACAACTTGCAGACCTGTTTTCGAGTTGCTGTGAGTTTTGTTGCCAACCTATTTTGCTACCTGACAACTTTACGGTTTTTACTTTTTAATTACCGTTTATATTTTTGTTTTTTCCTCAACTTTTTCACATCCGGACGCTTTATCTGGACACGCTTCGTCAGGACCTCCAACAGCCGAAGCTAAGTAGTAACATTAACATGATGCCTTCTAATTGCAGTCGCTGTACTCATAATATACAGGAGAACGATGTGTGTGCTACAAGCCCAGCTTCAGACGCAATCGTTAGGCAAGGGTAATTTCAGTGTAGGAAAGGATGAAACAGCGTCTGTGCCACCAGTAAGTACAGATAGTAGCATAAATTCCCTGGCACAGTCCCCGCAGCCGGACAACTTTCTCACGGTTTCATCCTATTTTTCTAACTTAATTGAGGAAAATAAGAACAATCCGAAATTCCTTTTTGATACTGTCGCAAAGCTAACTAAAAAGCAGCATTCCCCAAAAGAGGATGACTTTCACTTCAGCAGTGATAAATTCATGAACTTCTTTGAGGAAAAGAATATGATTATTAGAAAGCAAATTACGGACTCCTCTTTAAATCTGCGTATTCCTTCAAAGCTCAGTTGTCCTGAGTCTGCACAACTCTGCCAGGACCTAGGATCAAGAGAGACGCTCAAGTGTTTTAGTACTATATCACTTGACACAATGATGAAAATAATCATGGCCTCTAAACCTTCAAGCTGCATACTGGACCCTATTCCAACTAAACTATTGAAAGAGCTGCTTCCTGTGCTTTGCCCTCCTATGTTGAACATAATAAACGTCTCTCTATCCACCGGATGTGTACCAAACTCACTAAAAGTGGCAGTAATAAAGCCTCTCTTGAACAAGCCAAACCTTGACCCAGAAAATATAAAAAAATAATCGGCCTATATTGAATCTTCCATTCCTCTCAAAAATTTTAGAAAAGGCTGTTGCGCAGCAACTCACTGCCTTCCTGAAGACAAACAATGAATACGAAATGCTTCAGTCTGGTTTTAGACCCCATCATAGCACTGAGACGGCACTTGTGAAGGTGGTAAATTACATTTTAATGGCATCGGACCGAGGCTCTGCATCTGTCCTCGTGCTCCTAGACCTTAGTGCTGCTTTTGATACCATCGATCACCACATTCTTTTGGAGAGATTGGAAACCCAAATTGGTCTACACGGACAAGTTCTCGCCTGGTTTAGATCTTATCTGTCGGGAAAGATATCAGTTTGTCTCTGTGAATGGTCTGTCCTCTGACAAATCAACTGTAAATTTCGGTGTTCCTCAAGGTTCCATTTTAAGACCACTATTGTTTTCACTATATATTTTACCTCTTGGGGATGTTATTCGAGAACATAATGTTAACTTTCACTGGTATGCGGATGACACACAGCTGTACATTTCAATGAAACATGGTGAAGCCACAAAATTGCCCTTGCTAGAAGCATGTGTTTCAGACATAAGGAAGTGGATGGCTGCAAACTTTCTACTTTTAAACTCGGACAAAACAGAGATGCTTGTTCAAGGTCCCAAGAAACAAAGATCTTCTGTTGAATCTGACAATTAATCTTAATGGTTGTACAGTCGTCTCAAATAAAACTGTGAAGGACCTCGGCGTTACTCTGGACCCTGATCTCTCTTTTGAAGAACATATCAAGACCATTTCAAGGACAGCTTTTTTCCATCTACGTAACATTGCAAAAATCAGAATCTTTCTGTCCAAAAATGTTGCAGAAAAATTAATCCATGCTTTTGTCATTTCTAGGTTAGACTACTGCAATGCTCTACTTTCCGGCTAACCAGATAAAGCACTAAATAAACTTCAGTTAGTGCTAAATACGGCTGCTAGAATCCTGACTAGAACCAAAATATTTGATCATATTACTCCAGTGCTAGCCTCTCTTCACTGGCTTCCTGTCAAAGCAAGGGCTGATTCCAAGGTTTTACTGCTAACCTACAAAGCATTACATGGGCTTGCTCCTACCTATCTCTCTGATTTGGTCCTGCCGTACATACCTACACGTACGCTACGGTCACAAGACGCAGGCCTCCTAATTGTCCCTAGAATTTCTAAGCAAACAGCTGGAGGCAGGGCTTTCTTCTATAGAGCTCCATTTTTATGGAACGGTCTGCCTACCCATGTCAGAGACGCAAACTCGGGTCTCAACCTTTAAGTCTTTACTGAAGACTCATCTCTTCAGTGGGTCATATGATTGAGTGTCGTCTGGCCCAGGAGTGGGAGGGTGAACGGAAAGGCTCTGGAGCAACGAACCACCCTTGCTGTCTCTGCCTGGCCGGTTCCCCTCTTTCCATTGGGATTCTCTGCCTCTAACTCTATTACAGGGGCTGAGTCACTGGCTTACTGGGGCTCTCTCATGCCGTCCCTGGAAGGGGTGCGTCACCTGAGTGGGTTGATTCACTGATGTGGTCATCCTGTCTGGGTTGGCGCCCCCCCTTGGGTTGTGCCATGGCGGATATCTTTGGTAAGTTGGTGGTTGAAGATATGACACTGACTCCGAATGGGAGTCTTATCCGGTGTGAATTTAAGTCTCTCTCTCTCTCTCTCTCTCTCTCTCTCTCTCTCTCTCTCTCTCTCTCTCTCTCTCTCTCTCTCTCTCTCTCGGAGGACCTGAGCCCTAGGACCATGCGTCAAGACTACCTGCCATGATGACTCCTTGCTGTCCCCAGTCCACCTAGCCTTGCCGCTGTTCCAGTTTCAACTGTCGTTCTGCCCCTGAACAGGCAGTTAACCCACTGTTCCCAGGCCGTCATTGAAAATAAGAATGTGTTCTTAACTGACTTGCCTGGTTAAATAAAGGTAAAAAAAATTAATAAAAAAAAATAAAAAAATCTATGGAACCCTAAACTGTTCATTTTTACTCTTGAGGTGCTGTCCTGTTGCTTCCTCTACAACCACTGTGATCTCCACCCGGCACAGCCAGAAGAGGACTGGCCACCCCTCATAGCCTGGTTCCTCTCTAGGTTTCTTCCTAGGTATTTGCCTTTAGGGAGTTTTTCCTAGCCACCGTGCTTCTACACCTGCATTGCTTGCTGTTTGGGGTTTTAGGCTAGGGCTATATAAATAGATTTGATTTGATAGAGGACCGAGGGTCTTCCAAATATTGAAAGTGTGTTTTTTAATCAATAATGATTTTCTTTTTTTCCATTTATTTTTCTCAATTTTTTGAGGGGGGGTGTGTTAGAATACCATTTTGGTATTTTGTATATAGTTATTTGTTTCAAAATGTATCCCTTCACCAATTTGGCCACTTGGGTACATTTGGGCGACTTGTGTGGGACACCTGGATGTCATGTATAGCACACTCATTTTGGAAGTTATCATTCTGAAACTTTGCACAAGTACTGTTGCCCTCTTATATTTTTCACTGAAATCATCCTATCATCCTATCTTGTTCATTTTAAAGATGATGATGATACAAAAATAAAAAGTAAAAATGTATGTTGTTTTTCATCGTTTTATCTAAACCAGATCTATTGTGTATTATTCTCCTACATTCAATTCACATTTACACAAACTTCAGAGTGTTTTTTTTTCAAATTGTACCAAGAATATGCATATCCTTGGTTCTGTGCCTCAGCTACAGGCTGTTATATTTGGGTGTCTTCAGGCAGAAATTGCTCAAAGTAGGGGGGGAGCTGCAAGAGGTTTTAATTAAGAACACATTCTTATTTTCAATGATGGCCTAGGAACGGTGGGTTAACTGCCTTGTTCAGGGGCAGAATGACAGATTTTCACCTTGTCAGCTCAAGGGGATCCAATCTTGCAACCTTACAATTAACTAGTCCAACGCAATAACGACCTGCCTCTCTCTCGTTGCACTCCACAAGGAGACTGCCTGTTACGCGAATGCAGTAAGCCAAGGTAAGTTGCTAGCTAGCATTTAACTTATCTTTAAAAAAATCATTCAATCATAATCACTAGTTAACTACACATGGTTAATGATATTACTAGATATTATCTAGTGTGTCCTGCGTTGCATATAATCTGACTGAGCATACAAGCATACACGTATCTAAGTATCTGACTGAGCGGTGGTAATCAGAAGCGCGTAAACATTCATTCAAACAGCACTCTCGTGCTTTTTTCCAGCAGCTCTTCATTGTGCATCAAGCATTGCGCTGTTTATGACTTCAAGCCTATCAACTCTCGAGATGAGGCAGGTGTAACTGAAGTGAAATGGCTAGCTAGTTAGCGCGCGCTAATAGCATTTCAAACAACACTCTCTGAGCCTTCCAGTAGTTGTTCCCCTTGCTCTGCATGGGTAACGCTGCTTCAATGGTGGCTGTTGTCGTTGTGTTGCTGGTTCGAGCCCAGGTAGGAGCGAGGAGAGGGACAGAAGCTATATTGTTACACTGGCAATAATAAAGTGCCTATAAGAACATCCAATAGTCAAAGGTTAATGAAATACAAATGGTATAGAGGGAAGTAGTCCTATAATTCCTATAATAACTACAACCTGGGAATATTGAAGACTCATTTTAAAAAGGAACAACCAGAAACGTTAGCTTTCTTACATAGCACATATTGCACTTTTACTTTCTTCTCCAACACTTTGTTTTTGCATTATTTCAACCAAATAGAACATGTTTCATTATTTACTTGAGGCTGAATTGATTTTATTGATGTATTATATTAAGTTAAAATAAGTGTTCATTCAGTATTGTTGTAATTGTCATTATTATAAATAAAGAAATAACAAATCGGCCGATTAATCGGTATCGGCTTTCGTTTGTGGTCGTCCAATAAATCGGTATCGGCGTTGAAAAATCATAGTCGGTCGACCTCTAACACCTACTCATTCAAGGGTTTTTCATTATAGAATAATAGTGGAGACATAACTATGAAATAACACATCTAGTCATCTACACAACAACAATCATCTAGTAACCAACAAAAGTGTTAAACAAATCTAAATATATTTTAGATTCTTCAAAGTAGCCACCCTTTGCCTTGCTGACAGCTTTGCAAACTCTTGGCATTCTCTCAACCAGCTTCACCTGGAATGCTTTCCAACAGTCTTGAAGGAGTTCCCACATATGCTGAGCACTTGTTGGCTGCTTTCCCTTCACTCTGCAGTCCAACTCATCCCAAACCATATTAATTGGGTTGTGGTTGGGTGATTGTGGAGGCCAGGTCATCTGATACAGCATTCCATCACTCTCCTTCTTGGTCAAATAGCCCTTGCACAGCCTGGATGCGTGTTGGGTCATTGCCCTGTTGACAAAATGATAGTCCCACTAAGTGCAAGCCAGATGGGATGGCGTATCGTTAAAGAACGTTGTGGTAGCCATGCTGGTTAAGTGTGCCTTGAATTCTAAATATATCACTGACAGTGTCACCAGAAAAGCACCATCACACCCCCTCCTCCATGGTTCACGGTGGGAACCACACATGCAGATATTATCCGTTCACCTACTCTGCATCTCACAAAGATACGGAGGTTGGAACCAAAAATCTCAAATTTGGACTTTTCAGACCAAAGGACAGATTTCCACCGGTCTAATGTCCATTGGTCGTATTTCCTGTCCCAAGCAAGTCTCTTCTTCTTATTGGTGTCCTTTAGTAGTGGTTTCTTTTCATTCATTTGACCATGAAGGCTTTATTCACGCAGCCTCCTGCGAACAGTTGATGTTGAGATGTGTTTGCTACTTGAATTTATTGGGGCTTAGTCTTTTACCAAATAGGGCTATATTTTGTATACCACCCCTACCTTGTCACAACACAACTGATGGTTTAGACCCTTTCTTCTTTAAGGTTGCCGCCCCTATCACCGCCAAGCCTATCTCTGTCCTTTTTAACCTGTCCATCTTTTCTGGAGAGGTTCCCATTGCTTGGAAGGCAGCCATGGTTTGTTCTTTATTTAAAGGGGAAGATCAAGCTGATCCTAACTGTTATAGGCCTCTTTCTATTTAGCTGTGTTTATCAAAGTGTTGGAAAAACTTGTCAATAATCAACCGACTGGCTTTCTTGATGCCCATAGTATTCTCTCTGGTATGCAATCTGGTTTCTGCTTAGGTTATGGATGTGTCACTGCAACCTTAAAGGTCCACAATGATGTCACCATTGTCCTTGATTATAAGCAATGCTGCTATATTTGCTGACTTGGCCAATGCTTTTGATACAGTAGACCATTCATTCTCTCAGCACATATCAAAGCTGCTAAAACAAAATGGTCATCTTTCACCCCACCTGCCAAAACCTGATTCAGATTCCATCCTACCCATGCTAGATTATGGAGACGTAATTTACAGATTGGCAGGTAAGGGTGCTCTCGAGCAACTCGATGTTCTTTACCATTTAGCCATCCGATTTGCCACCAATGCTCTTTATAGGACACACTCTATACTGCACTCTATACTCCTCTGTAAACTGGACATCTCTGTATACTCGTCGCAAGACCCACTGGTTGATGCTTATTTATAAAACCCGCTTGGCCTACTCCCCCCTATCTGAGATACCTACTGCAGCCCTCATCCTCCACATACCACAGCTATTCTGTCAGTCACATTCTGTTAAAGGTCCCCAAAGCGCACACATCCCTGGGTCACTCCTCTTTTCAGTTCGCTGCAGCTAGCGACTGGAACGAGCTGCAAAAAACACTCACTCTTCATTCAAAGACTCAATCATGAACACTCTTACTGACAGTTTTGGCTACTTCGAGTGATGTATTGTTGTCTCTACCTTCATGCTGTTGTCTGTGCCCAATATTGTTTGTACCATGTTTTGTGCTGCCACTATGTTGTGCTGCTGCCATGCTGTGTTGCTATGATGTTGTTATCATACGGTGATGCTTCCATGCTGTGTGTCATATGTTGCTGCCATGCTATGTTGTTGCCTTTGGGTCTCTCTGTATGATTCTCAGGGGGCCTCTTCTTCCTTCTGGCCCTCAGCCTGGCAGTAATCTGTGATTAAAGTCCTAGGAGCAGAGAAGTATAGGGTTCACTCTAGATACCAGCATCTTACTGCATATCACCTGTCAGCCACCCATCAACTGACACCAAGCAGCTTTCAGGGGGAGGTGTGTGTATGTGTGTGTGTCTTCCCTCCTGGGATGCCACATGCATCAAAACATCCCACAACCTTCAGTAGCAAAATAAAAATAGAGTTTCTGAGCTCCTGGAGGATTTGTTCTGTTTGGGTTAACACTGGAGGTTTTTTGAATAGCAGTTTCCCTCCCCTGACATGCCAAAAATAAAAAGAGTGGTTCTATCTCACTCCATATGAATGAAAAGAGAAAAGTGTTAAACTTGTATCAGCCTGTGGCTCCCAAGGGAAAGTTTACAGATGTTTGCAGAACTACGTTTAAAAAATATCCCCCAAAATAATGTTTTAATAACAATATTATGATGAAAGATTCCCACAACAAAGACAAAACAAGGAACTTCAAGATTAGCTTAGGGCTTTATGCTCATGACAACCAACCAGTGATTGTGCCTCAGTTGTACCACCTAGGTCACCATGAAACAAGTCAGTAGTTGATGTCCATCCATATTTGAGGACTTCGGGAGATTGAAACTGGCCATTAAGGGCAACAGTAAACACTGTTTCCTTCAACTAGGTTTTGGCTTTGCTAGAGCATTATGGACGGGATTGCGGATGTGTGTAAGCAACTGCCTCTACTGCC
The DNA here is from genome assembly GCF_023373465.1 of Oncorhynchus keta. Classification (NCBI taxonomy): domain Eukaryota; kingdom Metazoa; phylum Chordata; class Actinopteri; order Salmoniformes; family Salmonidae; genus Oncorhynchus; species Oncorhynchus keta. The sequence continues at coordinate 8,809,288 of NC_068446.1, forward strand.
AAAGGTTGTATTTTCAAATCCAGTGATAGAAAGTTGTTTGAGATTTTAGTTAAGCCTTTCCCAAACCTTAAGCCTATCCCAAAACCTTTAACCTCTCTGGGATATGTCACGTTCACTTGGCCAAAAACCAGAGAAAATGCAGAGTGCCAAATTCAAATAAATTCCTATAAAAATACAACTTTAATGAAATCACACATGTAAGATACCAAATTAAAATACGTGTTGTGAATCCAGTCAACATGTCTGTTACAAAAAGGCTTTTCGGCGAAAGCAAACGATGCTATTATCTGAGCATAGAACAATAGTAAACAAAAGAGAGAAAACATTTCAACCCTGCAGGCGCGATACAAAACGCAGAAATAAAAATATAAATCATGCCTTACCTTTGATGAGCTTCTTCTGTTGGCACTCCAATATGTCCCATAAACATCACAAATGCTCCTTTTGTTCGATTAATTCTGTCCATATATATCCAAAATGTCCATTTATTTGGCGCGTTTGATCCAGAAAAACACTGGTTCCAACTTGCGCAACATGACGACAAAATATCTCAAAAGTTACCTGTAAACTTTGCCAAAACCTTTCAAACTAGTTTTGTAATACAAATTTAGGTATTTTTTAAAGTAAATAATCAATCAAATTGAAGACGGGATGATCTGTGTTCAATACAGGAAGGCAACAAACTCAAGCATGCTTTCTGGTCTTGCGGCTCTATCAAACAGTACACATGACGTGACACTTTTTCAAGATGGCCGTACTACTTCATTACACAAAGGAATAACCTCAACCAAATTCTAAAGACCGGTGACATCCAGTGGAAGTGGTAGGAACTGCAAGCAAGTCCCTTAGAAATCTGGATTCCCAATGAAAACAGTGACCTAAAAAAACAACATCTGAATGGTCCTCGGGGGTTTCGCCTGCTATATAAGTTCTGTTATACTCAGACATGATTCAAACAGTTTTTAGGAACATCAGAGTGTTTCCTATCCAAATCTACTAATAATATGCATATCTTATCTTCTGGGGATGAGTAGCAGGCAGTTGAAATTGGGCTTTATGATTGACACTATTTGAATACCCTCCTGACATAGGGTCAATCTAAAAGGCATAGTAGCCCATTCATTATTAGACTTTAAGAGCACTTCTTACGTCTTTCTTCTTTTGCTCTCTCCATGCCACAGTCAGAGAAATTTGGGAATTCTACAATTTCCAAGTGTTTACAAAAAACACCTGGTTTAATTAAGTGGAGGCAGTAGATATCAATTGAGCGTCACACCCCACGCTGCCATGTGTAGCCTGCTTAGTATGACTCATTGCCTTTATGATGATTACAATCTCAGATCTGAGAACCTTTTTCCTTCCAGATGTCTGTATTTTGGGAGCTGTTTTCATCCAAACGGCTGGTTTGTAAAGTAAGTCAGTGCCCTTCGGTCTGTAGACACCCAGAGCAGTGTGTCATAGGGGGTTTGAATTGGACTTATCTAACACTCAACAGGGTTACCTCACAGGTCAAGAGATCAAAGGTTATGAGAGGTGATTGTAAATTCTGAAAAATAAACAGAAGTTGGACACTTTTCTCTTCATTGGTATGATTACGACTAAGGTTTCTAATGCCCTCATCAAGGATATTTGAATGACTGAGATACACTACATGACTAAAAGTATCTGGACACCTGCTCGTCAAACATCTCATTCCAAAATCATGGGCATTAATATGGAGTTGGTCCCTCCTTTGCTGCTATAACAGCTTCCATTCTTCTGGGAACGCTTTCCACTAGATGTTGGAACATTGCTGCTGGGACCTGCTTCCCTTCAGCCACAAGAGCATTAGTGAGTTCAAGCACAATTAGGCCAGGCTCGCAGTCAGTGTTCCAATTCATCCCAAAAATGTTGGATGGGGTTGAGGTCAGGGCTCTATGCAGGCCAGTCAAGATCTTCCACACCGATCTCGACAAACCATTTCTGTATGGACCTCACTTTGTGCCCGGGGGCATTGTCAAGCTGAAACAGGAAAGGGCCTTCCTCAAACTGTTTCCACAAAGTTAGAAGCACAGAATCGTCTAGAATTTCATTGTATGCTGTAGAGCTAAGATTTCCCTTCACTGGAACTAAGGGGCCTAGCCTGAACCATGAAACACAGCCCCAGACCATTTTTCCTCCTCCACCAAACTTTACAGTTGGCACTATGCATTTGGGTAGGTTGCGTTCTCCTAGAATCCGCCAAACCCAGATCTGTCAGTCAGACTGCCAGATGGAAAAGGTGTTTCCACTGCTCCAGATTCCAATAGCTACGAGCTTTACACCACTCTAGTCGACGCTTGGCATTGTGCATGGTAATCTTAAGCTTGTGTGCTCGGCCATGGAAACATATTTCATGAGGCTCCTGACAAACAATTATTGTGCTGACATTGCTTCCAGAGGCAGTTTGGAACTGGGTGGTGAGTATTGCAATCGAGGACAGACGATTGTTGCGCACTACATGCTCAACACTCAGCGGTCCCATTTTGTGAGCTTGTGTGGCCTACCACTAGGAGTGGTTGTTGCTCCTAGATGTTTCCACTTCACAGTAACAGCACTTACAGTTGACCGGGGCAGCTGTAGCAGGCAGACATTTTATGAACTGACTTGTTGCAAAGGTCGTATCTTATGAAGGTTCCACTTTGAAAGTCACTGAGCTCTTCCGTATGGGCCATTCTACTGTCAATGTTTGTCTATGGAGATTGCATGCCTGTGTGCTCGATTTTATACAACAATAACAAATCAGACATTGAATTGACCTGTGTTGATTGACATCCACTACACGTAATTTCCTGCCACGAACTTGGATACCTCCAGTGACGAAGTGAGTAATCGCTGTTCTGATATCCAGAAGCACTTTTCGGTCATAAGAGACAGTGGAAGAAACATTATGTACAAAATAATTTACAAACAATGCGAAAAAAAAACACACAAAATAGCACAATTGTAAAACGGCACAATTGTAAAACGGCAACCATCTCCTCCGGGACATTCTTTTTGTTACATCCGTAAGAGTGTTAGAATACGATTTTCAGATAAATCATGTTCTATTTTCTCTCACTCATGTATATTTAATGTAATGTTCTCATTTCAAAATTGGAATGATACTAATCATGGCATTACTTTTGAATATGTACTTTTAAATCTCCACCTCCCCTTGCATTTCAATGACCTTTTTAGATTATGGATCCACTTCAATGGGAATAATGAAATATATTTTTAGTCACAGAATCAGCAAAACATAAAAATCATCACCTTGGGTGGTTTTTCATTCAGATTAAACTGTAAGATCCTCTTCAAAACCTTATTCTAAGTAATCGTCACATGGAGTTGAAGGCGGGGCTGTGGCTTTTCAGTTTGTTTGTGTTCCGGATATGTATGTGATACTAAAGAGCCTCCTAATGTTTAGGTAGCACTTTAGTTTACAGTGCTGAAATAACAGGGTAGCATCCAGAAAGTAAACGGAACCAACAGGGAAATAATACGACCAGGCAAGAACGCGGTAATAACCTGTTAGTAGTTAGTATGTAGCTGCTAAATACTGATATAATGTTATATGAATTTCCCTGATTGTTATGTGGAAACAATGTTTTGTTAATGATGAGCTGTCAATAATAGAGGCTAATAAGCAAAAGTTTTGTAGTACGTATTTAAGGGCATTTCACCTCTTCTTAGCAGCACCGTCTGTAATTATGTAATGTATTTGGAACTTGAGAAGGAGAAATGTTTGAGAAAATACATCATCCTTATTCTGTATGTGGCCAGCCTCAAAACGTACCGTTTGGGTCTTTGCTCGTTGAATTGTTGTTGCTGTCTTGTTTCCATCTCGTTTTGCTGTATTACTTTCCTGCCGTTACCTAGTTATTTCAGCACTGTACTAAACCTTTTCATAGGTGAGTTCCAAATATCTCTAACGGTCGCCCCCGCGTGAGTGTTTTTATGCACGTGATGTTAGAATGCACTCACCATTCCAAAATGCGATTGTTACGCAACAGGACATTTAATCCGCTGCCCTCAAACCAAGGCACAATGCCTTTTTGTTTTAAATATAGGCTATTTCAACTTGTCGATTTTAAAATGATTTTCTAACGAGTTATATTTTCTAAGAACAGTTTGAATTGAGGTATGTTCCACCTTCTCATTAATTCCTTCAACAGTTACTTCTTTTTACTTTTACGGACAATTTATTTTTAAGGAATAACATTAACAAAATTCCCCAAGCACTTCCCAATTGTTTGTGCAGTTTAAGTCTGCAGATATTTGCGCATCTCCCGTCAGAACAGGATCTGCACACACGTGTTCAAGTTTTTCCGTCTGGTGCCCGCATCAAAGTCGTTGTTTTCATTACTAATAATAACTTTGGATATGTGTTACTTCTATCAAAGTAAGTGCATTATAACGTTATAATAGTTTCTGTATGTTGTTTCTACTGCAGCTCACTGTGTGTATGGAACATAATATATTGGTGTAAATTCCTTATAACCGCGGACACACGAGGTAACGTTACTCATTTCATAACCTTTATGGTGTTATATTCAATCATGCGTATGTAGCTAGCTACATTCTTCTATTAGCTATGTAAAACAATGCTAATTGCATCAGAGAAGTATTAGCTTGTGCTGTATTTTGAAGTTACCCTGGCCTTATGAATCCCAAGTGGCACAGCATTCTAAGGCACTGCATCCCACAGCAAGAAAACACATAGGCCAATATGTAATAGTCGTCTATTTTATTGCAGTATTGGTGGTGGTTGGTTGAACAAACATAGGATCTGTGCTCCAGTATTCTCTTAGGGAGTTCTTCTTCACTATTCCCATGAGAAGGACTGTCACCAGGAAGGTATACATTTCACTAATAGTGATTGTCACCAATTTAGCAAGTTTCCCCCTCACTCCTGGCTCTCTCTTCTCCTGTAGCTCCAAGGCATAGTGATTGGTCTCCTCTACTATGTCTCCCACCAGCTCCCCTGTCAGAAACAACTTGAAGCACTCTGCCTCAGATGGAAATGGCAAGGGGCTTTACACTCCAGACTGGGACTCATAAAAGCAAACAGCAGGGCCAGGAGGGGTGAATTGGCTGGTGGCCTTCCAGCTACGACAGAACACCTTTACTCCATCCACTGTCGGGCTGCCTCCATCACCACCTGGGACTTTGTCAGTGGACAAGGGGTCCTCAGATTCAGAGTTCTCAATGGCTACAAGGTTGGGGGCAACTCCTCACTGTCAGAATCTGATTCGAGACTTTCATACTGAGACTCATTGTCAGAATTTTTTTACATCTCCAGAAATTCCACATTTGTGAGTTGTCCCTTTGAAAGACATTGCTAATGCTACAGCTTAGCTCACTAGCTACATACATAATAAACAACAACACTGAAAGGCTCAGAGTGGGAGTGAGAGGTTACGTGATTGACTGCTGGGACGTGCCACTTGTATCACTTAATTACAATCAGAAAATGTTTTGTGTGGTAATTATTTATATATTTACTGTTTTATTCACATGTTTTCAGGTACTGGTGACAAAACATGCATTCAGATTCTTGCATAGATTGTAATAGACATATTGTGTGTGTAAAATACTTTTTTGAAGTTTAGACATATTATGATGAGCTAAGCTAATTCCAGCTTTGTGTGGAGCCATGTTGTTGACATACAATGCATTCTGGGTTTCAAAAGTATTCAACCCCCTTGGTGTTTTTACAAAAAATTTGCATTACAACCTGTAATTGAAATGTATTTTTATTTGGATGTCATGTAATGGACATACACAAAACAGTCCAAATTGGTGAAGTGGAATGAAAAAAATAACTTGTTTAAAAAAAAAATTAAAACTGAAAATTGGTGTGTGCATATGTATATTCATCCCCTTTGCTTTGAGCCCCTAAATAAGATCTGATGCAATCAATTACCTTCAGAAGTCACAGAATTAGTTAGATTGCACACAGGTGGACTTTATTTAAGTGTCACATGATCTGTCACATGTTCTCAGTATATATACACCCCAGAGTCTGTAACACCACTAAACAAGGGGCAACATGAAGACCAAGGAGCTCTCCAAAACAGGTTAGGGACAAAGTTGTGGAAAAGTACAGATAAGGTTTGGGTTATAAAAAAATATCAGAAACTTTGAACATCCCACGGAGCACCATTCAATCCAGTATTTAAAAAAAATTGAAAGAATATGACATCACAACAAACCTGCCAAGAGAGGGCCGCCCACCAAAACTCATGTACCAGGCAAGGAGGGCATTAATCAGAGAGGCAACAAAGAGACCAAAGATAACCCTGAAGGAGCTGCAAAGCTCCACAGCGGAGATTATTGTATCTGTCCATAGGATCACTTTAAGCCGTACACTCCACGGAGCTGGGCTTTACAGAAGAGTGTCCAGAAAAAAGCCATAGCTTAAAGAAAAAATTAAGCAAACTCCTTTGGTGTTCGCCAAAAGGCATGTGGGAGACTCCCCAAACATATGGAAGAAGGTACTCTGGTCAGATAAGACTAAAATGTATCTTTTTGGCCATCAAGGAAAACACTATGTCTGGCACAAACTCAACACCTCCCATCACCCCGAGAACAGCATCCCCACAGTGAAGCATGGTGGTGGCAGCATCATGCTGTGGGGATGTTTTTCATTGGCAGGGACTGGGAAACTGGTCAGAATTGAAGGATGGTGCTAAATACAGGGAAATTCATGAGGGAAACCTGTTTCAGTCTTCCAGAGATTTGAGCCTGGGATGTAGGTTCACCTTCCAGCAGGGCAATGACCCTAAGCATACTGCTAAAGCAACACTCGAGTGGTTTAACTTCTTGCATCGAGCAATCCCGTATCCGGGAGCGTAATCATAGCCTCAAGCTCATTAGCATAACGCAACGTTAACTATTCAGGAAAATCGCAAATGAAATGAAATAAATATATTGGCTCACGAGCTTAGCCTTTTGTTAACAACACTGTCATCTCAGATTTTCTAAATATGCTTTTCAACCATAGCTACACAAGTATTTGTGTAAGAGTATTGATAGCTAGCATAGCATTAAGCCTAGCATTCAGCAGGCAACATTTTCACAAAAACAAGAAAAGCATTAAAATAAAATCATTTACCTTTGAAGAACTTAAGATGTTTTCAATGAGGAGACTCACAGTTAGATAGAAAATATTCAGTTTTTCCAAATATATTATTTGTGTAGGAGAAATCGTTCCGTTTTGTTCATCACGTTTGGCTAAGAAAAACCCCCGAAAATTCAGTCATTACATCGGCAAACTTTTTTCTGAATGAACTCTATAATATCGACAGAAACATGGCAAATGTTGTTCAGCACATATCTATTCGATGATAAATCATTTGGTTTCTCCACTGAACCAAATGGAAAAATGCACGCAGCTGGAGATTACGCAATAATTGCAACGGAGGACACCAAGCGAGCACCTGGTAAATGTAGTCTCTTATGGTCAATCTTCCAATGATATGCCTACAACATTTACATTTACATTTAAGTCATTTAGCAGACGCTCTTATCCAGAGCGAAATACGTCACAATGCTGCAGACACCTTGGGGAAATGACAGAAAGTGTAGGCTCATTCCTTGTGCATTCACAGCCATATAAGGAGACATTGGAACACAGCACCTCCAAAATCTGGGGCATTTCCTGTTTGAAATTTCATCTTGGTTTCGCCTGTAGCATCAGTTCTGTAGCACTCACAAATATCTTTGCAGTTTTGGAAACGTCAGAGTGTTTTCTTTCCAAAGCTGTCAATTATATACATAGTCGAGCATCTTTTCGCAACAAAATATATATATAATAACGTTTTTTTATCCAAAAATTAAAAGAGCGCCCCCTATATCGAAGAAGTTAAGGGGAAACATTTAAATGTATTGGAATGGCCTACTCAAAGCCCAGACCTCAATCCAATTGAGAAGCATCTGTGGTATGACTTAAAGATCGCTGTACACCAGCGGAACCCATCCAACTTGATGGAGCTGGAGCAGTTTTGCCTTGAAAAATGGGCAAAAATCCCAGTGGCTAGATGGGATATGTCTCTATAGCTTAGCACAAGAGACTTGCAGCTGTCATTGCTGCTGCAAAAGGTGGCTCTACAAAGTATTGACTTTGGGGGGGTGAATAGTTATGCATGCTCAAGTTCTGTTTTTTTTGTCTTATTTCTTGTTTGTTTCACAATAAAACATATTTTGCATCTTCAAAGTGGTAGACATGTTGTGTAAATCAAATGATACAAACCCCCCCAAAATCTATTTTAATTCCAGGTTGTAAGGCAACAAAATATGAAAATATGCCAAGAGGGGTGAATACTTTCGCAACCCACTGTAATTGTCTGTCGGACCAAAGATGTTATAACAAAATTAGGTGAGTAAGTGTTCACTCATTTTTTGAGAATTTCCGGAAATTAATGGTGGGATGTGAACGATGGTAGACGACACACCCCCTTCAACATAATGCTATAAACAGACCAAACTCATCTTGTCTCCCCTTATTAGCTTTGGTTTCTGTGATAAAACAAACATGACGGCTCGCAGAAACTACCTTTCGTCGGATTACTTTCGATTTCTAAAAAGTGTTTTGATTATTTAGGTGAGCTAACCCGTGATGTGATTTATTACAAAAAGTAATTGCTATTAGCTAATTCTTATTGTAGTTTCTGTCAGCCGAGAGTTATTTAAATATGACCGCTTGTGTTATGCCAATCTTTCCTTAGTTAGCACTAGCACATGTAGCCTACATTTTTGGGGGTTTGAATGATTATGTTATGCTGTAGTTACTTCTGTGAATGTCTGAACATTGCATCAAAAAATAAACTACTCACATTCTGGACCTAACTTTGTAAGGACTGTGTTTGTGTAAAATGTTTCTGAAAAAACAGTGGCCAGCTCAAATGCTGATTGTTGCATCATACCAAACTGGACGTTCTAAATAAGCCTTCTAATCACACCAGTTTGATTGTATGCTACAGGGACCACTATAGAATGCTGTAGAATGACCACACCCATGTGTTGGTAGGTGTGAAAAGTTTAAGTAGATAGTATGTAACCTACTGGTTATTTCTTTAAAATGTCACCATAAATTCAGTGTACCCAAAGGCCCTTGACAAAGTTATAAAGCAAACATGTATTCCCCTTTTTAACATGTACATCATTTTTAATAGTTTCACCATAGTTTCAGTGTACCTACGTGGCCTAAACACTGTATCCTACAGCGATGATCTGTTCCCCTCTTACCATGTAAATTACTATAACTTTCTTAATAGTTTGTATCTTAGTGTTACTTTTTTATAATTTTACTTTAATGTACAGTGGGGTCAGAAATGATTGACATCCTTGATAGAGATGAGCAATAAATGACTGTGTAAAATAAATAATTGAAATACTGAGTTATATTGTATGCTCCAAAAGAATTGGGGAATTATATTATTTTATACTAATACAATTGCTCAGAGACAGAGTTTTTGTCAAATCTCTACAAGGTAGGGGTTAAAATAGACACCCCTAAAGATTCTTATGAATAAAGTACTCAAAAGTTCAGTGTTTGGTCCCATATTCCTGGCACACAATGATTACATCATGCTTGTGACTCTACAGACATATTGGAGGCATTTTTGCAGTTTGTTTTAATTTCAGATCATTTCCTTCCAATTAGCATGTCTGGGGTATGACCTTTGACCTACTAAATTCCTCACTCATAATTTTTCACAATTCATTCAAGATTATCCATAATCATGGTAGCATCAACATTAATGTAGAAGTGTTTAGAAGCATATTGTATTCTTATTTACAATAGAAGTGAATCCAAAAGGACACAGTAAATGATTTACCATTAATTTCTATTGGGCGCAAAATAATCTGAAACAAAAACTAAAACTGTAAATGCATGCAGCTTGAAGTAGTCATCACGTGCTCGGGATATGGGACCAAAACACAACTTTTGACTACTTTATTTTACAAATCTTTAGTGGTGTCAACAATTTGGACCCCTACCTTTTTGAGGAAAAAATATCACTTGTTAAATAAAATCTCATTCTCTGAGCAATTGTATCGATGTACTCCAACTTCAAAGAAAAATATAATTCATTGGCTAATATCCATGTCTGTTGGTTCTCTCTCTCTCTATTCTCTAATCCCTCCCGCCCTTCTCTTTGCCTCCCCCTCCCCACTCTTATCTCCCTCCGTCTATCTCTCTTTCTCCTCTCCCTCATCTCTTCCTCCATTTCAACCTCCCCCTCCATCTTTCTCTCTTCTCTCTCTACTGCTTATTTAACCCTCCTCCTCTTCTCTCCCTCCCCCTTCATTCACATCTCTCCCTGTCTCTACCTCTTTCTGTTCTCTAATCCCTCCTCTCCATTACTCTTCTCTCCCTACCTCCTCTTTCCCTCGCAATCTCCTCTTTACCCCCCTCCCTCTTTTCTCTCTCCCTCCCACTTATTTCACCCCTCTTTAGACAAACTTGTTGATGCCATACATGATCTATCATCCCATCTGGTAGTGTGTGTCTTGACTGCATCAAGTTGATGAAATGAAGCTTGCTAAAATAGCCAGCTATATAAGCCAGTTAGCTAGCTACCTAGGCTATTTTGCTGCACTTCCAATTCTTGTCTACAACAACTCCATTCAGATTAAACAGTTTATTTTATGGTTGTAGCCTTTTATTCTAATTTAGCTAACTTAATTCCATAATTGTAATTAAATTTAGCATTGATTAGAGATTTCTCACGTTGCTTGCAACACAAGCCTCTGACTGTAGTGCCACTGATTGGTACTGACAACAAATGCGAAACCTGTGTAGACTTAGGCTACAGTATATCCTTTTATGGGGCACGCGTCTTAAAAACTACATTCAAAAGTTTGTTTTATTGAATTAAGAATTTCAAATGTCATGGTATGTAGCAATGTGTAGCAATATCATAATTTCATTTAGACAAAGCCTTTTCAATTTTAAAATAGGCCTATGATACCTGTAAAAAATGTACAATACTAATGTCAGTTCAGATATTCGAATAATCGTGCCCATTCCTAGTATTTCATCTCATCCAGGTAAATTGGTCCGCAACAAGTGGATTGTTTTGTTTGTCTATTTCCTGTATTTTTTGCTCTTTGCCATTGTTGTATGCATTTAAATTAGGCATTGGTCTTTGGGAATGTAGGATGTGTGACACACAAAACATCTTTTGAAAGTATTTTTTTCTAATTCAGGACTGTAAGAGGAAAATACTACTGTTACCAGTAGCTAGCTAGCTTTGGTCCACACTAGCTCAGGTCCAGAGCGTAGCTTGTAGCTAGCGAGCTCTGGTCCGCATTAACTCTGGTCGAGTTCTGGTCCAAGGTGTAGCTAACTAGCTCTGGTCTGAACTAACTCGGGCCTGCTCTAACTATCTTTGGTCCAGGGTGTAACTAGTAGCTAGCTAGCTCTGATCTGCAATAACTAGCTCTGGTTCAGGATGGAGCTAGTAGCTAGCTCTGTTCCGCTCTGGTTCAGGGCAAAGCTAGTACCTAGCTAGTTATGTACCAAAATAAAAAATGATTCTGGTTGATATTTTACGAATTCTTTACACCCAAAACTATAAATTCCCTCCACCAGCGGGCAAGCCGAGTTTGCTATTCAAGACATGATTTGCATCTCTGGCGGGTAGCCCCTATTCAGAGGACCGCTATACCCCTCAGCCAGTTAAGAGTTAATTGAAAGACAATATAAATGAATTTCTTTAATCTCAAATTCAGCCCACAACCTTTCACTAACCATGGCCAGCTAAAAGCAGTAAGCTGATTGTTATAAAAACCTTACATTTGTTGTGATTTTAATTTGATTTATTCGCCAATTTAAAAACATAATACAACCACATATGGGCTTGCTTGAGTGGAAAGGCGAAAGCAACTGACTGTAGACGAATGTAGAGGAGTGAAGTCAGGGGAGGTGCATCTACAACAGCTGAATATCGGACACTGATGTGGTTTTCCAACAGCAAGGTTCAGTGAAACATGGTGTTTTTTAATGTCGAAATAAATGTCTCCAACCCCCATATCACACACTCAAACTGAAACTATATGTTTGTATATTGTACAATCAATTGGTGAGAGAGACTCAAATTCATCACAGTCATTTGTACATATCCACTGTATACATGAATTGCGGCAAAGTTGGTTTCTGTCATGTCTTTGGTCACGTTCACCTGGGTCAAACAAAAACACCCTAATGATTGGTTGACAGTACAGCCTCCCACAATGCAGGCGATGGCTGCAGGATGAAATTAGTGAGGAGCAGCTGCAGTCGACTGCAATCAAAATGTCATGACCTTTCATCACATGATTTCTGTAAAGTTCACTCCCCTGGATACCGGAGAATCAAATACCTTCCTCACCTCTGCCATGAAAGCCTCCAGATGACGGATGGTTGCTCCCAAACAGCCATTGCCCAGGAGAGCGCCCTTCCCAACATTAGTGTAATATATACAGTGCCTTGCGAAAGTATTCGGCCCCCTTGAACTTTGCAACCTTTTGCCACATTTCAGGCTTCAAACATAAAGATATAAAACTGTATTTTTTTGTGAAGAATCAACAAGAAGTGGGACACAATCATGAAGTGGAAATCAAAAACTGAAAAATTGGGCGTGCAAAATTATTCAGCCCCCTTAAGTTAATACTTTGTAGCGCCACCTTTTGCTGCGATTACAGCTGTAAGTCGCTTGGGGTATGTCTCTATCAGTTTTGCACATCGAGAGACTGAAATTTTTCCCATTCGTCCTTGCAAAACAGCTCGAGCTCAGTGAGGTTGGATGGAGAGCATTTGTGAACAGCAGTTTTCAGTTCTTTCCACAGATTCTCGATTGGATTCAGGTCTGGACTTTGACTTGGCCATTCTAACACCTGGATATGTTTATTTTTTAACCATTCCATTGTAGATTTTGCTTTATGTTTTGGATCATTGTCTTGTTGGAAGACAAATCTCCGTCCCAGTCTCAGGTCTTTTGCAGACTCCATCAGGTTTTCTTCCAGAATGGTCCTGTATTTGGCTCCATCCATCTTCCCATCAATTTTAACCATCTTCCCTGTCCCTGCTGAAGAAAATCAGGCCCAAACCATGATGCTGCCACCACCATGTTTGATAGTGGGGATGGTGTGTTCAGGGTGATGAGCTGTGTTGCTTTTACGCCAAACCTAACGTTTTGCATTGTTGCCAAAAAGTTCAATTTTGGTTTCATCTGACCAGAGCACCTTCTTCCACATGTTTGGTGTGTCTCCCAGTTGGCTTGTGGCAAACTTTAAATTACACTTTTTATGGATATCTTTAAGAAATGGCTTTCTTCTTGCCACTCTGCCATAAAGGCCAGATTTGTGCAATATATGACTGATTGTTGTCCTATGGACAGAGTCTCCCTCTCTGCAGTTCATCCAGAGTGATCATGGGCCTCTTGGCTGCATCTCTGATCAGTCTTCTCCTTGTATGAGCTGAAAGTTTAGAGGGACGGCCAGGTCTTGGTAGATTTGCAGTGGTCTGATACTCCTTCCATATCAATATTATCGCTTGCACAGTGCTCCTTGGGATGTTTAAAGCTTGGGAAATCTTTTTGTATCCAAATCCGGCTTTAAACTTCTTCACAACAGTATCTCGGACCTGCCTGGTGTGTTCCTTGTTCTTCATGATGCTCTCTGCGCTTTTAACGGACCTATGAGACTATCACAGTGCAGGTGCATTTATACGGAGACTTGATTACACACAGGTGGATTGTATTTATCATCATTAGTCATTTAGGTCAACATTGGATCATTCAGAGATCCTCACTGAACTTCTGGAGAGAGTTTGCTGCACTGAAAGTAAAGGGGCTGAATAATTTTGCACGCCCAATTTTTCAGTTTTTGATTTGTTAAAAAAGTTTGAAATATCCAATAAATGTCGTTCCACTTCATGATTGTGTCCCACTTGTTGTTGATTCTTCACAAAAAAATACAGTTTTGTATCTTTATGTTTGAAGCCTGAAATGTGGCAAAAGGTCGCAAAGTTCAAGGGGGCCGAATACTTTCGCAAGGCACTGTATATGCCATCTTAGATTGGTTTGAAGGGAACGAAGATGGCTGTAGCACAAAATTAAGGGAGCATTGAGAAAGAAAACCCCAGCAGGTACCAGGATACCCAGAGTAACACTCCGGAGGTGGTAAGCGTATATATTATTATTATATATTAAGCGGGGTTCCCGAGGAGCCGGGGTAGGCTGTACAAATGCAACACTCATAGGGAAAAAGCTACTTGGGTGGTTGGGGGTTCTCAGAGGTGGTAGGCTGCCTATGAGCTAACCTCTTGATTTGCTCCATAATAGCCTTAAACCGCTGGTCGTTACATTCCGTCAGGGAACGAAGCCCTTCCAGAAAGTCCTGAAGTAGCTCCTCATGCCTCCCAATGGTGGCTCCCTGCAGGGAGACAGCGTGGCAGAGCTGGTCCAGGTCTGCCATGGCCAGTTCGTACTATAAGGGCTCAGGGCCAGACACAGGGAGGCAGATGGTTAAAGCATTTTATATTTATTAGTTCCAAAATGGGTAAGCAAGAGAATGGTCGTGGACAGGCAAAAGGTCAAAACCAGATCAGAGTCCAGTAGGTACAGAGTGGCAGGCACTCTTGAGGTCAGGGCAGGCAGACACGGAGTCCAGAAAATAAGCAACAGTCAAAACCGGGAGGACTAGCAAAATTGAGAATAGAAAAGCAGGCACATGGGAAAACCACACTGGTTGACTTGAAACAGACAAGACAAACTGGCACAGACAGACAGGAAACACAGGGATAAATAAACTGGGGAAATAAGCGACACCTGGAGGGGGTGGAGACAATCACAAGGACAGGTGAAACAGATTAGAGTGTGACAGATTGCCATATAAGAGACAACATATTACTGCCAGCAGTAATTGAGAGTTTTAAGGAGCTATAATCTTTAAGTAACAGAATAGTTGCAAGGCTTTGAATCATTTATGCATTTCAAAATAAATGTTGCAACTTTGCCCGAAGAATCAGCAGGGCACTTGCACATAATATGAAGGAATGTGCCTACTTGATTTAGGGAACACAGTTAACAGTTGGGAGTTGGGGCCTATTTCATTGTAAAATGTTTCCTTGGTGTTAAATATTGTCTGTGAACAAACTTAAAATGTATGTATTGATGGTTCAGATTACGGGATGGCAAAGTCATATTTTTCCATATTCTGTTCCAGCTAACCTTTTCTTGTGTGAGTTCCAAATATCTCTAACTGTCGCCCCAGAGCATAGTATATTTGTGTATATTCCTTAAAACCGCGGACGCACGAGGTAACGTTATTCATTTCATAACCTTTATGGTGTTATTCAATCGTGTTTATGTAGTTAGCTACATTCTTCTATTAGCTCTGTAAAACAATTATTCTGTGTTGTATTTTGAAGCTACCCTGCCCTTATGACTCCAAAGTGGCGCAGCGGTCTAAGGCACAGCATATCAGTGCTAGAGGTCTCACTACAGACACCCTGATTCAAATCCAGGCTGTGTTTCTATCAAAGTAATTGCCTTATTATGTTAATATTTTCTCTATGTGATTTGCATGTGAACTGTATGTCCAATTGCAACAAATACTTTGATTAGTAACCATCTCACCTGTTAGTTGGCGGTGAACTATGTGGCCATTGAGGGCAGCGTTGATCAGATGAAAAAGTATCTTCTTATACCACTTGGTCGTTTTCCGAGTGCATTGTTTATCATGTCTGCCTTATCCACTGCCCCCATTTTGAGGTTATAGCCAAGCACACAGTCTTTTTTTATTTTTCTCTCTCCCGTCAGGTGGTCCACCTTCCCTGTGGCCGACATGGTTGCTGTATGGACAGTTTAGTTTGTCATGCCACTTTACTGCCCGGAGTTGACTGTTCTTCTTGAACTACACTTCCCCTACCCCAAGCCCCTCATTATGTTGGATGTCAGTGGTGGACCCACTGTAACCTATAATGTTCTGGACAAATCCTGTCTCCACGTCGCACATGACAAAGAACTTGACCCCAAACCTGTGCCGTTTGGAGGGAATATATTGATGGAACACCAGCCTACCTTTCCCTAACATCAGGTACTCATCAATGCATAGGTCCATGTATGGCAGAAAGACCCAACCAAATGCTTATGTCAGGCTGGTAAGAACCTTTCTTTTTTTGTATAACAGGACTAATTAGGATGGCAGTAGCATTGTTGACGAAATGCAGGAATTGCATCAGAACTAGGAAGAGGTCTTGGGAAAAGAGGGTGGCAAAGAAGGGAGTTGCAAACATAGGATCTGTGTCCAGTATTCTCTTAGGGAGTTTTTCTTTACTATCCCCATGAGAAGGACTGTCACCAGGAAGGTACACATTTCACTAATTGTGGTTGACATCCATTTAGCAAATTTCCCCATCACTCCTGGCTCTCTCTTCTCTTGTAGCTCCAAGGCATAGCGATTGGTCTCCTCTACTATGTCTCCCACCAGCTCCTCTGTCATAAACAACTTGAAGCACTCTGCCTCAGATGGAAATGGCAAGGGGCGTTGCACTCCGGACTGGGACTCATCAAAGCATACAGCAGGAGGAGTGAAATGAAACCACAGAGTGAAATGAAACCACAGAACTCATGTACTTCATCCACTGTCGGTCTGCCTCCATCACTACCAGCATTTTCAAAGGGACCCGGGACTTTGTCAGTGGACAAGGGGTCCTCAGATTAAGGGTTCTCAATGGCTGCAAGGTTGGGGGGCAGCTCCTCACTATCAGATTCTGATTTCTGACTCTCATACTCAGACTCATTGTCAGAATTTTAAAACATCTCCAGAATTTCCACATTTGTCATATTTCTCCTTTTGAAATGATATAACTTATTCTACAGCCTAGCTCACTAGCTACATACATAAACAACAACACTGAATGGCTCAGAGTGGGAGTGAGAGGTTATTTGATTGACTGCCGGCACAAGCCACTTGTATCAATAAATCAACATCAGACAATGTTTTGTGTGGAAATAATTTATATATTTATTGTTTCCGATTCTTGCATAGATTATAATGGGCACATGTGTGTGTAAAATACTATTTTGAAGGTTGTACTGATTATGATAAGCTAAGCTAATTCCAGCTGTGTGTGGAGCCATGTTTGTTGTTAAATAGTCATTTCTATTGGCGAATTCATTTTGTAGTTCATGTCAGCTGAGAGTTATGCAAATATGACTGCTTGTGTTACTTCAATCATTCCTCAGTTAGCGCTATGGCAAATGTAGCCTACATTTTTCCGGTTTGGATGATTATGTTATGCTGTAGATACTTCTGTGAATGTCTGAATAGTGCATCCAAAAGTCAACTGCTCACATTCTGGGCATAACTTTGCAAGGACTGTGTTTGTGCAAAATCTTTCTGAAAAAGCAGTGTGGCCAGCTCAAATGCTGATTGTTGCGTCATTCGAAACTGGCCGTTCTAAATAAGCGTTCTAAATAAGCATTTTAATCACACCGTTTTGATTGTAAGCTACAGAGACCACTGTAGAATGATCACACCCATGTGATGCTACGTGTGAATAGGTTAAAGGGTTCTTCAGATTCAATTAGATCTGTTGACCATACTTTAATGGCTAGCTCAGAATGAAAAAAAATAGTTGTGTATCTTTCAGTGTGTAGCTTTCAAAACTTGGAATGTTCTCAAATTATTAGTCTCCATGCTATCGGCAAGATTACAGATTCCACATTTGGACCATTGGAGGGATGCAAAAGGCCACCCTCAGATCGCAAGGCGTTATTATTAAATATATGGGCATATATATGAGTATGGGCATGCCATTTTGATTTCCAGTTGCATTGTTTTTCAATTTTGCGCCAAACAGAAATTGTGTGAACATTAAAGCGTAGTTTACATTGTTTAACCTTTTTGGGATAGGGGGCAGCATTTTCACTTTTGGATGAATAGGGGGGCCAGAGTGAACTGCCTCCGACTCTGTCCCAGATGCTAATATATGCATATTATTAGTATTGGACAGAAAACACTCTGAAGTTTCTAAAACTGTTTGAATGATGTCTGAGTATAACAGAACTCATATGGCAAGCGAAAACCTGAAAAAAATCCAACCAGGTAGTGGGACATCTGAGGTTTGTAGTTTTTCAAAGCTTGTCCTACAGAATACACATTGAAATATGGATCAAGTTGCACTTCCTACGGCTTCCACTAGATGTCAACCGTCTTTAGAAACTGGTTTGAGGATTCTACTATAAAGGAGGGGCTCATGAGACCCCTTTGAGTCAGTGGTCTGGCAGAGAGCCTTGGTCTCATGACGCACGCTCCCGACAGATTTACCTCTCGTTCCAGTGCTTTTCTGAAGACAAAGGACTTCTCAGGTTGGAACATTATTGATGTTTTATGTTTCTAAAAGACTATAACGGAACTTTTTGAGTTTTTGTCAGGATGAAGTTCCTGCGCCTCATGAAGATGGATTACTGGGCTGAACACGTTAACAACAAGTGGCTATTTGGACATACATTATGTAACTTTATGGAACAAATCAGTAATTTATTTTCAAACTGGGATTCCTGGGAGTGCCTTCTGATGAAGATCATCAAAAGGTAAGTGAATATTTATGGTGTTGTTTCTAACTTTGTTGATTCCAAAATGGGGGATATTCCTCTGGCTGTTTTGGGTTCTGAGCACCGTTCTCAGATTATGCTTTTTCTGTCAAGTTTTTAAAAAAATCTGACACAGCGGTTATATTAAGGAGAAGACAATCTTTAATTCTATGAATGACACTTGTGTCTTTTATCAATGTTTATTATGAGTATTTTTGCAAAATCACCGGATGTTTTGGAATCAAAACATTACTGCACGTAAGGTGCCAATGTAAACTGAGATTTTTGGATATAAATATGCACATTATCGAACAAAACATACATGTATTGTGTAACATGTCCTATGAGTGTCATCTGACGAAGATCAAAGGTTAGTGATTAATTTTATCTATATTTCTGCTTTTTGAGACTCCTATCTTTGGCTGTAAAAATGGCTGGGTGTTTTTTCGACTTGGCTATGACCTAACATAATCCTATGTTGTGCTTTAGCTGTAAAGCATTTTTTAAATCGGACACGATGGGTAGATTAACAAGATATGTATTACTTTCACAACAGTTTGACCATATTATCTGTGTACCATACTGTTACTTTCTTTATAACATTACTTTCAAGGAAATCAGAATTCATTTTATGAAATTTCTCTCTGGACATATGACCTTAATCACAAGTAATTAAGCTACTATGTTCATTAATATAACTTAATTTATTGTTAACCTGTTAATCCTACCCCCTACTTTTTCGAACATTCTGTTAAAAATCGCGCAACATTTCAGCGTCCTGCTACTCATGGCAGGAATATAGTATATGCATATGATTAGTATGTGTGGATAGAAAACACTCTGACGTTTCTAAAACTGGTTAAATCACGGCTGTGACTATAACAGAGCCTGTGTTTCATCGAAAAGCGCAAGAAAAAATTATCACTGAAAACTGGAAAAAGTATCAATGCGCCACTTGCATGCATTGTTTATTGGAAACCAAATTACATGGGGCTGAGATTGCAAGTCCTACAGCTTCCACACGATGTCGCCAGTCTTGTCAATTGCCTGGGCTTTGTTTCTTGGTCAAACAAGTAAGAGAGAGCCCATTCCTTCCGGTCTCCGACAGGATGTTTTGGATGAGAAATTTTCGACCAGTTCAAGACGTGGAGCTATTGAATACACATCGCCCCGTGATCATTTACATTTACATTTAAGTCATTTAGCAGACGCTCTTATCCAGAGCGACTTACAAATTGGTGCATTCACCTTATGACATCCAGTGGAACAGCCACTTTCCATTTTTGCATCTAAATCTTTTAAGGGGGGGGGGGTGAGAAGGATTACTTTATCCTATCCTAGGTATTCCTTAAAGAGGTGGGGTTTCAGGTGTCTCCGGAAGGTGGTGATTGACTCCGCTGTCCTGGCGTCGTGAGGGAGTTTGTTCCACCATTGGGGGGCCAGAGCAGCGAACAGTTTTGACTGGGCTGAGCGGGAACTGTACTTCCTCAGTGGTAGGGAGGCAAGCAGGCCAGAGGTGGATGAACGCAGTGCCCTTGATTGGGTGTAGGGCCTGATCAGAGCCTGGAGGTACTGAGGTGCCGTTCCCCTCACAGCTCCGTAGGCAAGCACCATGGTCTTGTAGCGGATGCGAGCTTCAACTGGAAGCCAGTGGAGAGAGCGGAGGAGCGGGGTGACGTGAGAGAACTTGGGAAGGTTGAACACCAGACGGGCTGCGGCATTCTGGATGAGTTGTAGGGGTTTAATGGCACAGGCAGGGAGCCCAGCCAACAGCGAGTTGCAGTAATCCAGACGGGAGATGAAAAGTGCCTGGATTAGGACCTGCGCCGCTTCCTGTGTGAGGCAGGGTCGTACTCTGCGGATGTTGTAGAGCATGAACCTACAGGAACGGGCCACCGCCTTGATGTTAGTTGAGAACGACAGGGTGTTGTCCAGGATCATGCCAAGGTTCTTAGCGCACTGGGAGGAGGACACAATGGAGTTGTCAACCGTGATGGCGAGATCGTGGAACGGGCAGTCCTTCCCCGGGAGGAAGAGCAGCTCCGTCTTGCCGAGGTTCAGCTTGAGGTGGTGATCCGTCATCCACACTGATATGTCTGCCAGACATGCAGAGATGCGATTCGCCACCTGGTCATCCGAAGGGGGAAGGGAGAAGATTAATTGTGTGTCGTCTGCATAGCAATGATAGGAGAGACCATGTGAGGTTATGACAGAGCCAAGTGACTTGGTGTATAGCGAGAATAGGAGAGGGCCTAGAACAGAGCCCTGGGGGACACCAGTGGTGAGAGCGCGTGGTGAGGAGACAGATTCTCGCCACGCCACCTGGTAGGAGCGACCTGTCAGGTAGGACGCAATCCAAGCGTGGGCCGCGCCGGAGATGCCCAACTCGGAGAGGGTGGAGAGGAGGATCTGATGGTTCACAGTATCGAAGGCAGCCGATAGGTCTAGAAGGATGAGAGCAGAGGAGAGAGAGTTAGCTTTAGCAGTGCGGAGCACCTCCGTGATACAGAGAAGAGCAGTCTCAGTTGAATGACTAGTCTTGAAACCTGACTGATTTGGATCAAGAAGGTCATTCTGAGAGAGATAGCGGGAGAGCTGGCCAAGGACGGCACATTCAAGAGTTTTGGAGAGAAAAGAAAGAAGGGATACTGGTCTGTAGTTGTTGACATCGGAGGGATCGAGTGTAGGTTTTTTTCAGAAGGGGTGCAACTCTCGCTCTCTTGAAGACGGAAGGGACGTAGCCAGCGGTCAGGGATGAGTTGATGAGCGAGGTGAGGTAAGGGAGAAGGTCTCCGGAAATGGTCTGGAGAAGAGAGGAGGGGATAGGGTCAAGCGGGCAGGTTGTTGGGCGGCCGGCCGTCACAAGACGCGAGATTTCATCTGGAGAGAGAGGGGAGAAAGAGGTCAGAGCACAGGGTAGGGCAGTGTGAGCAGAACCAGCGGTGTCGCTTGACTTAGCAAACGAGGATCGGATGTCGTCGACCTTCTTTTCAAAATGGTTGACGAAGTCATCTGCAGAGAGGGAGGAGGGGGGAGGGGGAGGAGGATTCAGGAGGGAGGAGAAGGTGGCAAAGAGCTTCCGAGGGTTAGAGGCAGATGCTTGGAATTTAGAGTGGTAGAAAGTGGCTTTAGCAGCAGAGACAGAGGAGGAAAATGTAGAGAGGAGGGAGTGAAAGGATGCCAGGTCCGCAGGGAGGCGAGTTTTCCTCCATTTCCGCTCGGCTGCCCGGAGCCCTGTTCAATTTGATAGATTATTAACGTTTACTAATAACTAAAGTTGGATTACAAAAGTATTTCGAAGTGTTTTGTGAAAGTTTATCGTCGACTTTAATTTTTAAAAATGACGTTGCGTTTTAAAACTGTGTTTTTTCCTGGATCACGCACTCTTCATAGATCGATATTTAGGGTATATATGAACCGATTTAATCGAAAAAAAGACCCAATAGTGATGTTTATGGGACATCTAGGAGTGCCAACAAAGAAGATTGTCAAAGGTAATGAATGTTTTATATTTTATTTCTGTGTAGCGCCGGCTATGCTAATTATTTTGTTTACGTCCCCTTCAGGTATTTCGGGGTGTTGCATGCTATCAGATAATAGCTTCTCATGCTTTCACCGAAAAGCATTTTAAAAATCTGACTTGTTGGCTGGATTCACAACGAGTGTAGCTTTAATTCAGTACCCTGCATGTGTGTTTTAATGAACGTTTGAGTTTTAACGAGTGCTATTACCATTTAGCTTAGCGCATTTGCATTTCCAGATGGCTAGATGGGACGCATGCATGTCGGGTCGACTTAAGAGGTTAATGTAGCTGATCTGGACCTATACGTGAATGTGCTGGCTACTGCACTAATGCACGCAATGTGCTGGCTTCAGTTCTCTGTTGTGCTATCACACCCTGATCTGTTTCACCTGTCCTTGTGATTGTCTCCACCCCCTCCAAGTGTCACTTATTTCCCCCAGTGTATTTATCCCTGTGTTTCCGGTCTCTCTGTGCCAGATTGTCTTGTCTTGTCAACCAGCATGTATTTCCCGTGTGCCTGCTTTTTCTATTTTATTTTTCTAGTCCTCCCGGTTTTGACCCTTGCCTGCCTTGACTCTGAACCTGCCTGCCTGACCATACTACCTGCCCTGACCTTGAGCCTGCATGCCACTCTGTACCTCCTGGACTCTGACCTTGTTATGATCTTTTTGCCTGTCCATGACCATTCTCTTGCCTGCCCCTTGGATGCTAATAAATATCAGAGACTCAAACCATCTGCCTCCCATGTCTGCATCTGTGTCTCGCCCTATGCCCAACTTCTTGATGGACCCATCCCGTTAGCCAACCACCGCTGAATTGCAGAGTGCCAAATTCTAATTAAATTACTAAAAATATTTAATTTTCATGAAATCACAAGTGAAATATAGCAAAACACAGTTCAGCTTGTTGTTAATCCACCTGGTGTGTCAGATTTCAATAAAGCTTTTCGACGAAAGCATACCTAGTGTTTATGTAAGCACATCTCTCTCAGTAGACAAAATATTACTAACAGCTAGCAGCCAAGTAGATTGGTCACGAATGTCAGAAAAGCATTAAATTAAATCACTTACCTTTGATGATCTTCGGATGTTTGCACTCACGAGACTCCCAGTTACACAATAAATGTTCCTTTTGTTCCATAAAGATAATTTTTATATCCAAAATAACGCGCCAAACAAATGGAGGTATGTTCAGAAATACACAGGCTCGAGCGGTCACGACATCACAGACGAAAATTCCAAATAGTATCCGTAGTGTTCGTAGAAATATTTCAAACATTTTTTTAAATAAATCCTCAGGTTGTTTTTACAATATATAAATCGATAATATATCAACCGGGATTGTAGCTTTTTCAATAGTAGAGAGAGAGAGAGAAAACGGCTGCACCAATCTGTTGCGCTTACAAAACGCTGCTGGCACCCATCCATGCAATGACCCGATGTGATCTTTCTCGCTCATTTTTTCAAAATAAAAGCCTGAAATATAGTCTAAAGACTGTTCACACCATGGGGAAGCCATGGGAAAAACGAATCTGGTTGATATCCCTTTAAATGGAGCGAAGGCAGGCTATGGAACATGGAGCTTTCAAAATAGAAGCCACTTCCTGGTTTGATTTTCCTCAGGTTTTCGCCTGCAATATCAGTTATGTTATACTCACAGACAATATTTAGACCGTTTTGGAAACTTTAGAGTGTCTTCTATCCTAATCTGACATTTATATGCATATTCTAGATTCTGAGCCTGAGAAATAGGCAGTTTAATTTGGGTATGTTTTTCATCCAAACATCAAAATACTGCCCCCTATACTCAAGAGGTTTTTAAAGGTGCATGGCGGTTGAATGGACACAGGACACACTGCTGCCAGTTCTGGTCTTTTATTGCTGGATGAGTCGGAGGCAAGACGCTTTTTCAGTGTCAAGCCATCGGCTACTTCCTGTCGCCTCTTATATTAATATATTTATTGATTTTATTATTTTAGATACAACGGATGCCATGTCAATTAAAAAAGGTTTGTGGAAAGGTACTGTAAATGATTACGTGTGTGCATAATATATTAGATATTGATAGTCAGTCCTGGTCACCTGAATCCACTGGTGATGACAAATCAAATCAAATGTTATTATTATGTATTTTCAATATTCTCACACAGTGTAACGTCAACAAAAGTGACATAGTAATCAAATAAGGAAAGCAATCAATTAAGTGACACCGTCAATATATAACATACTAAAAATAATAACAAGACTAAATAAATTAAATCAAGTACAAGAAGCATGCAAATAAAATAAAGACAAATAAAATACAAAAATTGCCTTTAGGGATATAGTATGGACAATGTTTATCCATGTGTTCCCGAGTGGTGCAGCGCTCTAAGGCACTGCATCTCAGTGGTAGAGGTGTCACGACAGACACCCTGGTTTGAATCCAGGCTGTATCACAACCGGCCGTGATTGAGAGTCCCACAGGGCTGCGCACAATTGGCCCACCTTTGTCTGGGTTTGACCGGTGTAGGCTGTCATTGTAACTAAGAATTTGTTCTTAACTGACTTGCCTAGTTAAATAAAGGTTAAATGTGGAATAAGGTACAGAGCAGTAGCACCATATAATTATAGTAGTGCAGTAAGGCGACAATATTTCATTGGTCCGGTAGACTAAAGTGATTTCAGTGTGTACAGAATATAATAAATGGTAAGTGTGTGGTAGGGAGCAGAGCTGTTCCAGCTCACGTGCGCGAGCATCGCAAAATACATTTAGAAATCCATGTTATTCAATTATTGCACCCACACTGCTTGCGCGCGCGCCAATGACGTCTGCGATGCCAAGGGCTAAAATAGAATTTCTGACGCAGCTCACGCTGAAAGTCATGCCTCTGCCATCTCCTCATTGGTTTATAGAAGCAGGTACCCATGTGCCATCTCCTCATTGGTTATATCCACGTGGGTGATTGAAAGACAAACTTTGTTGCCGGTTGTGGAAATACAATGAAAGTTTAGATGTGATCACCATATAAGTTCAAAGATGAAAAAGCCTGGAAGGGGGAGAAATGACTCGAAACAATTCGGTTGGCCATTTTATGTGTGGAATAATCGTCGGAGTAGAGGTCCTTGTGGATTTCAGGTAAAATAACAACTCAATGTTTATATCCCAGGACAAATTAGCTAGAAACACCAAGCTAGCTAAATAGGACAGATTAACGTTAAATAGCAAGTGCAAGCTAACTAGCAGTGGATCCCTCTCCCCTGTGCATTGCCTTCTCCAGCCATTACCATTGGTGGCATCCTGGGTTGCAGGGTTCTTCCTTATTTTTTTTATTTTTTATTTCACCTTTATTTAACCAGTTTGGCTAGTTGAGAAAATTCTCATTTGCAACTGCAACCTGGCCATGATAAAGCATAGCAATTCGATGTCTCCTATACACAAATGAAGAACATTGAGTTACATTTGAACATCGCACATGGTCTTACACATGTTTAAGAAATAACTTAAAATAAGTTATATATTATAGTAATATCAAAACGTATATGAAAAATGGTCTTCCGAAACAAATCCCTGCCCCAGTCCAGGTTGTGGCAATGGTAAGACAGTTTGCCAGAAAGCAAGGTAGAATCCGCATTTACTCTCTACTATTATTGGTCCCAGTTCAAAAGGATAACATCCTCCCAATGAAATGGCTATGAATTCCAACAGCTTAGCAATGCAGGCTTCATTAAATTATTTGCATTCCATGTATCACACCAGCCTTAGCTTTGGCTCCCCCTCCTGTCCAGCTTAGGTGTTCGGCGTCGCCAGCCTTTTAGCTGCTGCTGAACCTACTGCTGGCAAACGCCCACTCATCAACTCCGGTCTTGTCTCGTCATCATTACACACACCTGGTTCCAATCCCCACTCTATCACTGTATATATACTCCCTCTGTCTCCCTTTGTCTTTGTCGGTCATTGCAAATGCAACGTACTGAGAGGAATCTCTTCTACTATTTCCCGAGCACTTTATATTTTGCACTTTGGGTTCTCCCTGTGCCTTTTTGTTTATAAAAGATATATTTTGAGCACAACAGCATTTGGGTTTCGCCCCGCTTTTATCTATGCTGCTTAAATAAACTCAGTAGTTCTAAACCTGCGACTGCCTCCTGCCTACTCCTCTCTGCACCAGTGACAGCAAGTTGCAACACTGGATGTGGCTTCGATTTGAGCATAGTTTGAAGCAATGAAATGCACTAATGAATGTACATGTCATGTATGAATGAATGGCCTAATATGCTAGAATTGGTTTCGTGATCATGGACAATTTCACCCTTAAAACATTCTACGAAAGTTCCAAGTACACTCTTAATAAGTATAGACAAGACAGTACTGCTGAGAAGAGGTGAAATGGCCTTAAATAACATCAGATTATTAGCTTCTATTATTGATAGTTCTTCAGTAATGAATACCTGTTTCTACAACAAGCAGGAAAATGGATATCACTTTGTCAGTATTTAGCAGCTACATACGAACTATTAACAGGTTATTACCACATTCATATCTGGTCTTTGCCAACTTATTTCCTTGTTATTTCATTTTACTTTCCGGACGTTACCCTGTTATTTCAGCAATGTTAACTAAAGTGCTACCAAGGACAGTGGGTATGATAAGGTAGCCAATGCTTGATTACATTATTGTGACTATTAAATGTTTGGAAACATTATTTCAAGTTAGAGAATCAACTTAATTTCTTGATTTACAGGGAATCTATATAATTGCTTGTAACCCAATTGAAGAAATGTGGATAGATGATTCCAAATTAAAAACTTGGAACAAGAGGAAAATATTGGTTGTATTTACATAAATATTAGTTTGTATTTTCTATTTATTAGGTTTAACCAAAGTGGAAAAGAAACTTGAGCGTTGAAAGAAATAGGTTGCAACTTGGAATATAGGTCTAAGAATAATCAAATAAAAGTTTCCATTTAATGATATATTTGGTTTCAACAAAAGTAGTATTTTTCAATTGAGATAAAATCCTAACTAATTTATTTGTAACCAGTTGAAGTATATTTCTTTGGTTGATCCAAAGAGGAAGTCTTTACAGTGTACAGGGGACTGTAATTATTTAAGTTGTGAGTACTAAAGATGTGTCGGATCCCAAAAGGTGTGGTCCTTCTGTAGCTCAGTTGGTAGAGCATGGCGCTTGTAACGCCAGGGTAGTGGGTTCGATTCCCAGGACCACCCATACGTAGAATGTATGCACACATGACTGTAAGTCGCTTTGGATAAAAGCGTCTGCTAAATGGCATATTTACATTGTTATTTGTGATGATGAGAGGCTCTCATAAGAATGAAGTTAGGGCTGTGGGGTAGTGTGTGTTGTTCAACTGGAAACCAGTTACCATGACTAAGGTGCCGTCGCATCCACTTTCATTCATCCACCAGAACGCGAGGTCTCATCCATCTCTCTCCTCCCCCTCTCTTTACTTCTCTCATTCTGTCCCCTGAATTTGCATCCTATGCCCTTTCCACTGTTCATTAACACTTGATGAATGTGGGCGAGTAAAAAGGGTTTGTTAAAGTCGTTTGGTGTGGGACTCATTAATGTTTTCTCCATTTGCCCGCTCCTCCCTCTCTGCTCCCTGCCTGGCTGGATGTGACAGGCTCATCTGTCAGACACCCATTCTTTATTATCCCCCACCTCTGTGGCGATGTGGAGATGTGAGTGTGACCGGGGTTAGAGTGAGACTTGTGCACTGGGATACATTTTAATACAGAGATAGGCCTCTCATTTCCCAATGGTCGTTGTTCTGTGTAGTTATGTTAATTTATACAATGGGTGGGTCTAATCCTGGATGCTGATTGGTTAAAACCGCATTCCAGCCAGTGTCTATTTCACTAGTTACCATCGGCTAAAACTAGGCAGTTGAAATGGCTATTTACTCTGTTCCATCTCACTGCACAATCCACTGTCTCATCAACGGAGCCAGAGATCTATAAACTTGATCTCCACTATAAAAAACATCTAGACATTATCTCCCATTTCTTTTAGCATTTGGTTTTCAACAGCGGAGATTTGTATAATCCTTGCTGTTTCTACAAATAAATATTGAATTTCGATATTGAAATTCAATCTCCAGTTGTCCTATAGTAATGAACGTGTCGGGAGTCAGGATGAGACAGACAGGCAGATAGCTTTTCGAAATCATGAATCAGCTGGCATAATTTTTATGGATATATACAAAGAAATGTCAATAGAAAACAGGTAAAATGAAACTAATGCCGCTAATTTGCAGTCTTTCCAGCTACAGTTTGAAGTGATTGTGTTGGCTAGCTCCTCTGAACAACAGTGTCCTGACGAGAGAGCACATTTTCTGTGCCAGGTGAAATCGTGCATCATTAGCTCATTGTTAGGGATGTATCCAAATAAATGTAACTAGAAAACAGCTTGAACAAACACAAATGCAGCTACAATAATGCAGCTACAATAATGTTTTATGAAAACATGTCAATCGTTATTTAAATATATTGGTAACCCGTTGTATAAAAGTGATAATGTCCTCGAAGCTGGTGTTTGGTGGCTGTATTGGCACGGTTTGCCGGGCCTCAACGTCATCTCGGGCCTAACAACCGTGCCAATACATCCTCCAAACACTGGCGTCTCGGGTATTATCACCTAAATATCTGAGACAAGTTTATTTTAGTGAATTTTGTCTATGACCTAATACACCTTAGGTGGTGGTAAAATGTTTGGTGCTGGTTGGGGAATAGATGATAGACAGTGGATTCACAGTTGACTTCTATTACTTTAATGATGATGAATTTCATCACAGTACAGGCCACAGCTTGGATGTGACATGGATTGGACACTTGATAGGTATTTATTTTATTGACAGGTTGTATTAAGTTGTTTTGACCGCAGTACGTGTGTGTGTGTTCACTCTCCAAGGTCTTTCTCAATCTGTTTCATAATAATAATAATAATAATAATAAATGTCATTTAGCAGACGCTTTTATCCAAATCCATGTGTGCATACATTCTACGTATGGGTGGTCCCGGGAATCGAACCCACTACCCTGGCGTTACAAGCGCCATGCTCTACCAACTGAGCTACAGAAGGACCACACCTTTTGGGATCCGACACATCTTTAGTACTCACCATTTAAATAATTACAGTCCCCTTGGTTGACCCGGATCAAGGCTAAATACTAGACCTACATGGCAACAAAACCAAATGCAACTAATCCTTCCAATTGTTACATGGATCGTTCATAATCTGCAGAATATAAAGATCCACTGGGCTGAATTAAGGCGTCATTAAATTATATACAATATCTCAACATTGCTCCCTCTGTCACACAAAGGTGCATCCGCTAACATAATAAAGGAAGTTTATTCAAACAGTCATTGAATGGAACTTGAACGCAACCCTGATATTAGCAGTAGTTCATTGATCCCAATTCGGATTGATTGATTTATCGCCACCGGCATCCTCAATACACAATGTAGAGAGAAGGGACAAGGGTCAATAGCAACAATAATGTCTTATTGACAACAAGGAAGACAACCAGGTCTGTCTTGTCAATACAATGAGCAAGATTGCCAAATCAGACTGTACAAGAACATAAAAGTAATTCACAATGGAGGTATTTAGTGTAATTTGCATTGCAAACAATTGACACATTGAAAGCATAGTCGGTTTCTCATCCAGTATTAAATCACAGTCACATGACCAGCAGGCTCAGACAATATCCATGGCTATAGAAGATACAAACACTTCAAGACCCTATGGTCAGGTGGCTTTTCATAAAGACATCATGGTAAGTAAAGAAATCAGAGTTTCTGGTCAGTGACTTGAGAGGGAGACAAAACCAGAAGGGGACAGGTGGGGTCGGGCCAGGCACGTCAAGGTGACAGGCCAGGGTATCCTCAGTCACGGTCATAGAGCCTCATACAGGGGAGGAACAGAGAAAGAGGAAAGAGGGGGGTTGTGAGAGCATGCCTAAAACCACCGTAAAAAAAAACAAGCACTGGTCGAGAATAATTAAGTGTTTCTGTGGACAGTAGATCATCTGGCTATACAATGATGCCATCGTGGGCACACACCCACGATGGCAACAAGAACACACCTGGGTGTTTGACCTGGCTGTTATGTTGAATTTATGTTACTTTTCTGTGTTTGGGTTAACCATTTTAGCCAGCATTACAAATACATAGATGTGTAGAAAGATAATCAGCCTGTGTCTGAATCCTTTCTCCTTATTGTAATTTTCAAGTCTGTCAGGCCCATGTTTTCAAGGAAACACAACTCCTTTCAATCACTAGTCGAGTAAAATCAGTAGTGTTGTTCTGGTCACAAGATAATATAAAGTATTCAGGTAAAACAGGCCACACTTAATAACGCAGACAAAACTGGCCAGGCCAATCTTTTCAAAGAAATACAATATATTTCAAGAACTGGTCACTTGGTAAATAATGCCCCGCTCAGGCAGAAAGTGTTCTCTTAAGAAGTGGGACTTGTTGTGTCCCTGGCTGCTACTCAAAGATATTGTCACGACGTCTACCGAAGGTGGCTCCTCTTCCTGTTTGGGCGGTGCACGGTGGTCGTCATCACCGGTCTACTAGCTGCCACCGATCCCTTTTCCCTTTTCTGTTGGTTTTGTCTTATTAGTTACACCCGTTTCTTGTTTACGTTTAATTGGGCTATTTAAGCTGGTTGGCCGGACTGTTCTTTGTGTGGGCTTATTTCTTCCCACTGTGTTTGTGTGTGGTAGTGTGTTGGTAGTGTGTTTCGTTTTGGGGTTTTCCCTCTGGACTTGTTAGGTCCTGGATTTGGGTATAGTGTTTGTTGCACCCGTGAGTTCTGGCACGCAAGATTTTCCCTGTGCCGACATTAAGCCTGACTCCGCACCCACTATGCTTAAGTGCGTCACAGATATCTTAATTATTCGGTCAAGTTCACTGCATTAAACATGTCTCAGTAATATTTGCATAACTACACAGAACAACCACGGACCATTGGAAAATGGTTCATTGCTATCCGGGATCCTTGAAATTGAACTTTAAAATAGGTAAGGTGAGGGTTAGGTTATGGTTATGATGAGGGTTAAGGTTAGGTTGGGTATATACAGTACTCTAGATCTTATTTACGAATTCATCATTGCCTGCAGGGCAAGTCCTCCGTGGGAGATACTTCCAGTACCCTAAACAGGGGGGCCAACAATCAACAGGAAGAAAACAAGTAAACGCGTAGTAGTAGTTCATATGGGACTGGTCATCTCTCCTTACCAGTAGCAAAACATAAATACAAAATTGAACAAAGATTATAGGGGGATAGCTATAACCTTATATTGCCATATTTAGCCCAAATGGATTCAATGCGCTGTAGCCACACAAGAAAATAGTCCCATTATGCATGACCCCTCCATATATTGTCCATTGTTCATTAATTGGCTTGGTGCGATCACTATGTAAATATCCTGGACCATAGGCAGTATAATTACGAGTTTAATGCTCGGCAATAAAAGTAATATTGTTCCTAGTACTCAAACACGAAGGGTGTCTTCATTGTCTTATGCTGAGGGCAGCATCATAGCCATAAACTAGGCTGCGTGAATTGTGCATGGATAGCATACCTGAAAAATAAGCCAGTCATGGGGTTCCATCTATCGGCTTGTCTCCTTGTGTGTTTGTTTGGTCCTTCTCAAAGAAGTCTTGAGCTTCCTTTGCAGTGGAAAATGTGTGCATTCTTATTTACAATGATGGCCTACCCCGGCCAAACACAAACCTGGACGATGCTGGGCCAATTGTGCACCGCCCTATGGGACTCCCAATCACGGCCGGTTGTGATACAGCCTGGAATCGAATCAGGGTCTGTAGTGAAGCCTCTAGCACTGAGATGCAGTGCCCTAGGCCGCTACGCACAGTCTTATGACCAAGTCCCACAAAGACAAGTTTGTATGTGGTTAGAAAAAACACAAGCATATAACAAGAGACTATTCTTTAAGAAGTAAAACACAGGATAGCATGACTAATTATGTAATTTTCCATGACAACTGTCAACTGTGGGACCTTACATAGACAGGTGTGTGCCTTTCCAAATCATGTCCAATCAATTGAATTTACCACAGGTGGACCACAATCAAGTTGAAGAAACAGCATGCATCTGAGCTCAATTTCAAGTCTCATAGCAAAGGGTCTGAATACCTATGTAAATAAGGTATTTCCGTTTCAATAATAAAACATTTTTCCAAAAACTTTTTTTCGCTTTGTCACTAAAATAGATTGCAAAATAGTTGGGAAGAGATTATCACAATATCACATGGTTTGTGAACTGATACACAAAACGACACCAGGTTCAAAACTGACTTTTTCAATTTAAATGATTATAAAAAATCCTTGCAAACAATACAATGTTAAATATAATACGAATACAACTATCCCAGGTCTGCAAATTTTGCTGTGAAGAGGCAATCATTAGATCATTTGTTTTGGTACTGTTCATATTTATTGTATTTATGGTCATAGGTACAGCAATGCATTCAGAATTGACACATTTACCTGGAGTTAACTCTGCAAATAGCACTGCTGGGTGATCTGAAAAGTCAGTCCATTGATCAATAATATAATAATACTCTCAGCAAAAATTATTATTTTATTTACAATATGTACAAACTATGAGAATAGAATGGTTCAGAACTTTTTTGAAACATCACAGCACAATTGAAAAATATATAGCAAATAGAAAACAAAACCAGATGGTCTTCAGAGATAGATGGGTTGAGGGTATTTGAAGGTTGGGACTAAAAACAAACAAAAGATAACTAAAATATACTGTGTCAGTAAAATGGATATAGTGTGTATATAAGATGGAAGTAGCAGCGTAAGCGTTGTTGTCCATTAGTTTACTCAAATTGAGGTAGGGTTGGTAAAGTTAGGGTAAAATATGTTTTATTTGAACCTTTATTTAATTAGGAAAGTCAGTTAAGAACACATTTTTATTTACAATGACAGCCTAAGAGCAGTGGATTAACTGACTTGTTCAGGGACAGAAAATATTTTTTTCATTTTCACTGATATTTCAGGCGAAACCCTGAGGACAAACCACCCTCCCCCCAAAAAAGGTGGCATACCACTATTTTCTATGGCTGTCACTTTTATTATAAGGCGAAGTCCTTCCAGATTGCAGTTCCTAGGGCTTCCACTAGATGTCCGTCTTTAGAAAGAGTTTCAGTAAAAAAAAACTGTAAAATGAGCCAGAAATTGGAGTTTAGGTGGCTCCCATTTTGGCTGTGGTGTTTCCAAGCACGTGAATGCGAGCGCGTTATTTTGTATTTTTCTCCGGTAAAGACAATAACGATTCTCCGTCTTAAATTTATGTATTAGGATACCTAAGGTTTGATTGTAAATGTTGTTTGACTTGTTTGGGATTAATTTTGTATGTATTTTCATGGAGGGAAACTGGGTGGATTATTGACAGAAGAGTACCAGCTAAACTGAATTTTTATGGACATAAAGGACATTATTGAACAAAATGGCCTTTTGTGATGTAACTGGGACCTTTTGGAGTGCCAACAGAAGAAGATCATCAAAGGTAAGGCATTTATTATATTGCTATGTCTGACTTTCGTGTCGCACCTGCCTGGTTGAAATGTGTTTTTCATGGTTTTGTATGCAGGGTGCTGCTTTCGCCGTAAAGCCTTTTTGAAATCTGACACAGCGGCTGGATTACCAAGAAGTTAAACTTTATTTTTATGTATTACACTTGTGATTTTATGAAAGTTAAATATGTATAATTCTGTAGTTTGAATTTTGTGCTCTGCAATTTCACCGGATGTTGGCCAGGTGGGACACTACCTACTAATCAATTAGTATATCTGAGTTTAACCATAATATTTGTTGTAATATTTGTTCGGACTTTGCTGAAGAATTAAACTGAAATTGCAACCAACTTTCTATGGCTTGTTTTAAAAACAGCGATATTTTGGAGATTAAGTGAGGTTGTAATCTGAATAAAGGTTAAAAAAGGCCATTCTTAAACACCAGGGGAGCCATTCTTACTCATCTGCTAGAGAACAAGTTTAGATTAATAATTTAAAGTATAGCTTTTGTATGACTGAAGCCTTAAGTGAGAGATCTAATTCTTTAATATTGAATATTTTTTTGTGCCCGAATTCATATTCATTATATAAATAGGCCAGTTTAATTTTGTCTGGTTTGCCATTCCAAATAAAATTCTATAATTTTGGTCATATGATTTTAAAAAAAACAAGTCGAAAGCAGGGCCAAAAGCAAATAGGTGTCACGCCCTGACCTTAGGTTTCTATTATTTTGGGGTCAGGGTGTGATTTGGGTGGGCATTCTATGTTCTTTTTTCTATGTTTTTCTATTTCTTTGTTTTTGGCCGGGTATGGTTCTCAAACAGGGACTATCGTTGTCTCTGATTGGGAACCATACTTAGGTAGCTTTTTCCCCACATGGTTTTTGTGGGTAGTTAATTTCGGTTTAGTGTTTTGCACCTTACAGAACTGTTTCGGTTAGTCTCTTTGTTATAGTGTTCAGTTTCAATGAAAAGCATGAACACTTACCGCGCTGCGCTTTGGTCTGATTCCTCTTCCTCAGATGACGAATACAGTTACAATAGGTGTCAAAAGTGTAGCAAAGGAGGAGGCAGCCACAGGTTTAGAACTACTGAATTTATTAAAGCACCATATATAAAAAAGGGACAAAACCCAAAGTGCTTTAAAATAAAGTACTCAGGAAAATGTAGGAGATATTTATCTCTGGAAAACAAGCTACAATGACAGACAAATGACAGAGGGAGTATACACTACCGTTCAAAAGTTTGGGGTCACTAAGAAATGTCCTTGTTTTTAAAAGAAAAGCTATTTTTTTGTCCATTAAAATAACATCAAATTGATCAGAAATACAGTGTAGACATTGAAAATGACTATTGTAGCTGGAAAAAGCTGATATCTACATGGGCGTACAGAGGCCCATTATCAGCAACCATCACTCCTGTGTTCCAATGGCATTTTGTGTTAGCTAATAATACGTTTATCATTTTAAAAGGCTAATTGATCATTAGAAAACCCTTTTGCAATTATGCTAGCACAGCTGAAAACTGTAGTTCTGATTGAAGAAGCAATAAATCTGGCCTTCTTTAGACTAGTTGAGTATCTGGTGCATTAGCATTTGTGGGTTCGATTACAGGCTCAAAATGGACAGAAACAAATAACTTTCTTCTGAAACTCGTCAGTCTATTCTTGTTCTGAGAAATGCAGGCTATTCCATGTGAGAAATTACCAAGAAACTGAAGATCTCGTACAACGCTGTGTACTACTCCCTTCACAGAACAGCGCAAACTGGCTATAACCAGAACAGTAAGAGGAGTGGAAGGCCCCAGTGCACAACTGAGCAAGAGGTGTCGTGGCAATGTCCTGTATTACCAAATGAGGAGAGTTACAAACCACACACCAGCCGCTTCTCTTGGCACATTGTTTTCCTTTCACAACTAGTGCAATTTCTTGTTTAAGGTGCTGTCGTTGCTCAAATCGAATGATGACCTTTTCTGCTTTATCTAGGTCATCCACAGACAGACTTTCTTTTCCAAACGTCAGTTTGAACTTGTCAATTTGTTCCTTCAGTGAGTTTGTCAGACTCTGATCTGATCTTGGATCCGTTTGTGAGAGAATTGTCCTTTTCTGGCTTAACTGTAGAAGAAGTCTCTTCAGTTTCAGCATCCAGGCAACTGCTTTCTTCAAGCTGTTCCATGTTGAATAGTACTCAATCAGTTTGCTGGTTGGACTCTTTTCTTTCACACTTGTACTGTTTACGATTACGTCTTTTCTCACCTCTGGATCATCCGGAGGGATGGAGCCAAGCTCCTTGGGGACTTTCGGCCATTGAGTTTCTGGTTTCTCCAGGAATTCTGGTCCTTTGCGCCATCTCTTTGAGTTCAGGAACATTTCAACATGTAATCCTCTTGAGGCATCATCGGCTGGGTTGTGTTTGGAGTTCAAATACCTCCACTGTTTTGCTTTCAATAGGTCATGGATCATAGCAACCCTATTAGCCACAAAGGTACAGGATCTCTTGGTATCGTTGCTGATGTATTTTAGCACAGACTGGCTGTCTGTCCAGAAAGTTGACTCCTCAAGTTCAATCTGGAGCTCCAACCTTAACATCCTGTCCACTCGCACTGCCAATGTTGCTGCAGCAAGATCCAGTCTGGGGATTGTCATCTACTTGAGTGGAGTCACCCTTGATTTCCCCAGTATGAATGCAATGTGGACCTTTTCCATACTGTTTGTGAACCTAAGGTAGCTTGCCGTGCCATAAACTTGTTCACTTGCATCACCGAAGTGATGCAGCTGTGCGGTCTTGACTTGACCAAAGTTCTCAGGAATCATACACCTGTCTATCTGGAATCTGGAGAGCTGGTCCAGCTCTGAGAGCCATCTCTTCCATGAAATAGAGTGTTCTTCAGGGATGACTTCGTCCCATCCACACTTTAGCTTGCAGAGCACTTGAAGAATTTGCTTTTCCTTTAATACAAATGGGGTGAGGAAACCTAATGGATCATAAATAGAGCTGACAGTTGAGAGAATACCTCTTCTTGTAAGGGGTCTGTTCTTGACAGTGACTCGGAAGGTAAACACATCAGGGATAGAAATCAGCACAGTGCGGCTGTTGCTGACCCACTTGGTCAATTTGAACCCACCCTGAGAGCACACAACCCTGAGGTTTTTTTGTGACAGCTATGGCTTGTTCTTCTGTGGCCAATGACTTGAGGCAGTCATCAACATAGAAGTTGGACTTGACTGTTTGAATCACCTCTTCATCGTACCTCTCACAGTTGTCTTTCACAGTGCAAAGTTTGCACAACTTTGAGAGGATATAGCACCAAAAGATGAACAGTCATTCAGAACTCCTCCAATCTTTTGTTAGTATCTTGCCTTTCTCTCTGAGGAGCTGTTCTTGTGGTACCTTCTCAGCGTAACCTTTTGTTATCATCTTTTCCATGAAGCATTTGTACTCTGCAGCGTAACCTTTGTCCTTCTTGAACTTCCTGATAATATTTAGAGCCCACTGCTTTGCCATGTCACAATTGTTTGGCAGGACTACATCTTTGTTGCGAAAGGGCAATGGTAGTAGTGATGGTCTTTGAGGATTATGGAGCTTGATACGATCTCCATA
This sequence comes from Oncorhynchus keta, assembly GCF_023373465.1. NCBI lineage: Eukaryota > Metazoa > Chordata > Actinopteri > Salmoniformes > Salmonidae > Oncorhynchus > Oncorhynchus keta. The sequence continues at coordinate 8,846,564 of NC_068446.1, forward strand.
AACCTACGATCCTCAGCTGACATCTCACTTTTCATACTTTCTCAGGGAAGTTATGGTTGTACTGATTTACAAGAAGAGCCCCAGGTCGGCCATTGAAATACAATTGGCCATCACCGTAGGATGCCCAGATTCTTCTGCCATGGTACAACTGTTAAGAGGACTGTTCATCACCCATCCAAAGAGGGTTTTCACTGCATACGGTCCGTTGCCTTGACTCTTTATGATTTGCCAAAGTGCCATTGCCTTTGGAGCATTTACGCCAATCAGGAGTTCGACACTGGCTTCAATTTCCTTCAACTGAAACTCTTTCAAGTATGGCAACCTTTTGAGATCTTTCTGAGTGGGAATATTCTCCCTTGTCACTGGGATCTTATTTTGGGTGTAGACCTTTGGTAATGCAAGAAATGTGTCACCTTCCACATTGCCAATCTCTAATCCGGATATCTCAAAGCTCTTGGTAGGACTCTCCTGCCCCATTGTCCGTAGCAGAATTTCAGTCTTACTGCCTTTAGCTTGAAACTGCCTCATGAATCTCTGTACAAAATGTTGCTGAGCTACCAGAATCAAGAAATGCATAGGTTAACGCAGACTTGCTTCCATTTGCCATCTTTACTTGAACTGGCACAATTGCAAGTGCACAATCTGCACCGGCCCCGGCATCTTCACCAGCTTCCAGTGAAACAAGAGCACTGCTGACAGTCTCCTCCCCCTTTACTGCTACACCCCTCGTATCTGCCTTCAGAGATCTAAATCTCTCCCTTCCTTCAATGTGCAGGATAGTGGGGTGCTTTGACAGCTTCTGACAGGTCATCCTTTTTTACATTCTTTGCTTAAGTGTCCTCTCATCAAACAGCCAAAACAAAGGCCTTTTGATCTCAGAAACTCAACCTTGGCTTCGTGTGGCTGGGCCTTCACCTGTTGGCAGTCGACCAAGAAATGCTCACCAGCGCAAAATACACATGAGATACTGGGAGCATCAGAAGGGTAAAGTCAGCTTCTGTTTTTGGTTTTAAAAACCTTTTGTTGGTCAGGGGATCTTGAATATCTCCATACAACGGATCCTGCAGTATTTTGGCCTGTTTTTCCATGAGCGTCACCAGGTCACTGAACTGGGCCCTCAGGTGGCTTCTCTCTAAAATATCACATGCCATAGATACATTTTTCCCTTAGTTTGTCAGGACGTTTTAACATGATGAACTTTATGGAGGGAAGATTAAGCTCTTCCATGGTCTGTAGGTCTTGCATAGCGTTACTGAAACCTCTTAGATTGAGTGCATAGACACCCAGTCCCTTTCCATCATCCGGTTTGATGTTTGTCCAGTTCCAAGCTTTTTCCATGTAAGCAGTGGTGACTTTGATTTCATTGCCAAAGTGTTCTTTTAACAACCTCTTAGCCTCTGCTGGCTTCCATATGCAGACAACTATGGACCAGATCCTTGGGCTGACCAGAGGTGTACTGTTCCAGGTAATAGAGCCTATCCTGGTGACTGCTTGTCTTATCTTCTATACCATGCTCAAATGCACGCATTAATGGCCTAAGGTTTAGAGGATCACCGTCAAACATAGGTATCTCCCGAACAGGGAGTGTGGCCTGTTTGTGCTGTAGTACAAGGAGGTCAGCAATTTCATTCTGCCTTTGCATGACAGTAGAGAGGTTATCATGGCTGGTATTATGGCTGATACCCGCAGTGTGAATTCTGTGTTGATTGCTAGACCTTGATGTTGGCTGCTGAAGGGTGTGGTTTATGACTGTTTTCTGAATAGGTTTTGATGGCTTTGTGGTCGGTTGTTGTAAAACTCTTTGTAGTGGGGTCTTTGGAACTGCACCTAATGCAGCAAACTCAACAGTGATGGTTCAAAATAAGAGTTCATTCCATCTTCTTGGCTTAGAAAATGGGCTGCCACGGCATGGGATTGAGAAGTTGACTCAACACTCTCCAGGACCTTCAGTTTGGCATTATATGCTGCTATGTCTGTTTCCAGTGCCATTTTTTTCCATCCTAACATTCAGTTGAGCTTTCTGCTACTCCAGTTGAGCTTTCTCCAGTTCCAATGCATGCTTGTCCTGGAATGATGATTGGTGAGTTAGTAGAGCTGCCCGTTCTGCCTCAGCTTTTAGGCGTGCAGAGGACACTGAGGAAGCAGTCTTAGAATACTTTGTTTTACTTGATGTTTTTGACACATTGGAAATGCTGTCGTGTGGTTCAATGAGCGTTTGTGGCTCAATTTCAGTTTTTTTCCCATATTTCCACCTCTTCCAGGAAATATTCATAAGTTCTCATTCTTGGTTGATAATAGTTCATGCTCTCGTGTTCCTCCTCTGTGACCAGCTCTAGCACAGATTCATGAGCATTCTTGAAGTCATTGAGAACAGCATGAAATGCTTCAATACTCTCATCCACAGTTTCAATGTTTCCTGCATCAACAAGAAGGACTTTTATTTCATTCAAGTTTGCCTCTCCGGGCTGCATAGAGTGAATTTAGATGCTCCTCTGCCCTCTCCAGGGAGTCTTATTTGGGATTTCATCCTCCATCATTCACTTTTAGTTCACTCAATTTACAATAACACAGTTGTTGGTTTTTGATTGTTAAACGTAAAGTCCCTCCTTTAACCTCCTGACACGCAGGCGTCCCATCTAGACATCTGGAAATGCAAATGCGCTACGCTAAATGCTAATAGCACTCGTTAAAACTCAAACGTTCATTAAAATACACATGCAGGGTATTGAATTAAAGCTACACTGGTTGTGAATCCAGGCAACAAGTCAGATTTTTAAAATGCTTTTCGGCGAAAGCATGAGAAGCTATTATCTGATAGCATGTAACACCCCAAAAGACCCGCAGGGGACGTAAACAAAATAATTAGCATAGTCGGCGCTACACAAAACGCACAAATAAAATATAAAACATTCATTACCTTTGATCATTTTCTTTGTTGGCACTCCTAGATGTCCCATAAACATTGGGTCTTTTTTTTCGATTAAATTGGTCCATATATAGCCTAGATATCGATCTATGAAGACTGTGTGATCAATGAAAAAAATAGCGTTTTGTAACGTCATTTTTTTTAATTAAAAAAGTCGACGATAAACTTTCACAAAACACTTCGAAATACTTTTGTAATGCAACTTTAGGTATTAGTAAACGTTAATAAGCGATCAAATTGATCACGAGGCGATGTATATTCTGTAGCTGTACGTCTGGAAATAATGTCCGGGTAAATCTCAACCAAAATATCCGGTCGGAGACCGAAAGAACTGCGCTGCCTTGTGTCTGTTTGACCAAGAAACAAATCGTAGGCAAATGACAAGACTTGACATCGTGTGGAAGCTGTAGGTATTGCAACCTCGGCCCCATTTAATGTGGTTCACGTTTAACCATTGGTTGAAGTGGCGCATGGATATATTTTCCCATTTTCAGTGATCAGATTTTCCTGCACTTTTCGATGAAACGCACGTTCTGTTATAGTCACAGCCGTGATTTAACCAGTTTTATAAACGTCTGAGTGTTTTCTATCCACACATACTAATCATATGCATATACTATATTCCTGGCATGAGTAGCAGGGCGCTGAAATGTTGCGCGATTTTTAACAGAATGTTAGAAAAAGTAGGGGGTAGGAGTAACAGGTTATTAATGCTTTAAAACACAGTCCTCCATTTCAGCGTATTGACCCATTTTGAATTGAACATGTGCAAGTTCGGCATTTTAGATACGTTTTAAAACATTTCATCGCATTATAAGTTTTGTCCCTTTAAAACCTCTTATGGCTGCGATCCCCGTACAGGGATCAACATCAGGGGAAATTTTACGTCGTAACATTAATGAAGTTTAAACACGCAGTATCTTTAGATCCTTAAGTTGCATTCGTTGAGTTGATGCATTGCATTTCCACGTTAGGCCACAGTCCATACTCAAGGTTTCCACATGACCAAGCATTCAATGAGATCCAGGGATATGGTGCAACAAAAATGGTTATTCTTCTTATATCTAACAAAGAAGTGATTCTCCAAACAACTTAAAACATAGATGACTTGATATGGAAAATATATAATATGACATGTCGGTATGGTCAAAAAACTATACCGCTCCCGCCTCTAGCAAGGACTCCCTCGCCCCCAAAGGTCCAACTTTCTGCCTTTAACCTAACACACTTACCACAATACAATGAATGGGCAAGAGGGGGGGACAAAAACTGAGTTACACTAACAAATGAATATATCTCAATCAGGTAAATATAAATCATAAAGGTACGTACCTAATATTTCATCATATACATTAACATTTAATATATTTACACAAATGTACACGGAGCTCGGTATGTTCAGTCTTTTATAAAAATATGTCAAAATCGGCTCTAACAGCAGGGGTTGCGTACAGAGCCCGCTCCCCTCCAGTGTCCCGCTGAGCGTCTGTACGTTCCGTCTGCTATCCGTGACCAGCTGATCTATTGGGCCCACACCGTCACCCTCCTCTGGTCATGCATGTATTGGTCGGACGGTGCGCTGTCTGAGCGGGAAGTACTGGTGTCCCACTTTGGCTAAGGACGTGAGGGTTTATGTTTCCTCCTGTTCGGTGTGTAACACTTTCAATTTCTTTAGGTTGGAGGCTTTCATCGAGGTAAGTGTTTCTTGGTGTAACGTCATCCCCAGGATATTGCACACACAGCACATATAACCCTGGGATATCAACCATTCAAAGTTGGCCTTAGTAGGAGTGACCTTACTGAGTAAAGCATTTGTCATCGTCATTACTTAACAAAGTCAAAAAGTCATTATTGCTAAACCCTGCCCATTTCCACAATTTACCTACTTAAGATTTGATTTTAAGCCTAACCCTAACTAATGAAGTCCAAGTTTGATGTGTTGGTCCACAAGATCTTCCGTGCAGTTGGGCGGAAGTGTCTGGGAACGAGATTAGGTGTAATCACTTTAGAGCGTATGCCATCCTTCAGCGCAATATCTCACCCTTTATAAAGCACGTTATATCACATTTGACATTGGTGATTGTCATTTATGAACCCTATACAAACATGACATAAGTCATAAGCCATCAAACATACTCTGTCCACTTCTGGTTGTCATACGGTATGGGGTTGGTTGTCACAATGTTTTCTAGTAGCTTATTCCATTGCAACCGGAAAGCAATATAGCATAAAGTCTTAGAAATAGCCAAGCCTTTCTTTGATTTAACCATATTCCTTAAATTCAGCATGTAATGCTTTGAAAACAACATATTACATTTTGAGTTTGTGTGGGTGTTTGACAGAAAGAATGTGTGTGAGAGAGAAGCAACAAACTCAGATAGCACAGATACCTCTGCCCAACAGATGTATACATGATGAATCAGGAAGATGCAGTTTATAGATTTCAGATGTATTTAGAATAACTACATTCTCATTTTTACAGTTCTACTGTTCAGGTTTTCTTCTTCCTCTTGCTCTGAAGAGGAGGTGTAGCAGGGATCGGATCAAAATGCAGCGTGGTTATCTTCATACATAAAGATAATGACAGACAATACAAAAACACTAAACATAACGTGAAAAACCAAAACAGCCCTATCTAGTGAAAACAAACACAGAGATGGGAACAATCACCCACGAAACACTCAAAGAATATGGCTGCCTAAATATGGTTCCCAATCAGAGACAACGATAAACACCTGCCTCTGATTGAGAAACACTCCAGGCAACCATAGACTTTCCTAGACTACTATACTATACCACAATCCCAGAACCTACAAAAAAAACCTAGACAAAACACACCACATAAATAACCCATGTCACACCCTGGCCTGACCAAAATAATAAAGAAAACACAAAATACTAAGACCAGGGCGTGACATCTATGTCGTTTATAAGTCGGCCAGGCATCAACATTCTATCCTAATGTCTCGGCAACATCTCCCACTCCAAACACTCTCCACACTAAAATATTCCTAACACATTTTGATATGTCGGCCAAAGGTGTTTACTGGGAAGGGAGATCTTTATAGTAAACAATATGGTTATAATGGAGTTGATAGTGACAACCAACCCCACATTTCATGTGACAACTATCCCCCCCAATCCTAATAAAGATGCAATTTACCACATGGCTTGACTTAGCAACTCAGACATATCCCGCTGGGCATAGACGTCAGTTCAACGTCTACTGTAGCTTTGATTTATATTTTACATTCAATGTGAAATCAAACAAATATGTCACCCTGTCATTGGATTTAGGTTAAGTTAGGTTTAAAAAAATATATAAAATTCCCTTGCTAATCTAATCAGTTTTCCACATTGATTCAACATCGTCAAATAAAAATTTGGGGTTGAAATGATGTGGAAACGACATTGATTCAAGTGGTTTTTGCCAGGTTGGAGGTTTGGAATGTAGCTCTCCCTTTCCTCTTTTCAACAAACGTAATGTTTCCTGTATGCTCCCAATATTATAATATCATGATAAACAAAATTCTGACAATTGAGCCATTTGAAATTTCTGATATTTTCCTAAACATTTCTATTTTAAATTGCTCAGTTGTCAGATTTTTTATTAATCACAAACAGAAAAGTATTTAGGTTGTTTATCTGTTTATTCACACACATTACTTCCTTAAGGGTCCAAGACAAAATGGCAGATTTATTTTAATTACAAATTAAATGTCAATGGCTGTTGGCCTATAGCATTCTAGTGTTTACATATACTGGTCCGCTCCAGTTTGCTGTTGAGCTTGCTCTTTGCTTCAACTATTCGTGATGGCGTCAGCGAGATGACTCCATTTTGTGACAAGCCCATACAGTAACTCCCTATAGACTGAGATCTCCCATGGAGTGTGCGGCACCATTTTGTGATGTAATTTAGAGCTTTGTCGTTCTCTTGTTCACAAATTCCTTGCTCTGACACATGGATCGCTTCAGGTGTAAATGTAATAATACCTTTCAGGAGGGTGGGCGGTGGTGGAGGTGTCAGAAGTTGATTAACTGTTTGTAAACACTTACTGTGTTTGCTTAAATACAGCATCATAATCCGTGTAAATTTACATGTAAACTTTATGCCAAAGAAAGGTTATAGAGAATACATATTACTATTGTGTCATAGATCTAGTAAAAACCCTATCACATCCCAGTAATTTAGCATTTAAAACAGTACAGTATACAATGTAGTATTGGTGTGATGCCAGAGTGATAAAGTTTTGTGGCTGGGGTAAGTGACAAGTCTTCCTTTCGGCCCCATGTGAGGCATTCGATACATGATTCATGTGCAAAGTTATTAAGTACCACAAGAGAATCAGACACAGAAATCATTTAATTCCCTCTCAGCAGCGCAGAGCCCACTCTCAAGTAATGAAGACTTATTACAGGGGTTACTCGACCACATGAAAGGCCTCTCTCTCACGCAGGAATTAACCCTTTAGAACCTACGGCGACCGCCAACGGCCTTCCTTTAAATTACTATAGTGGCCGCGAACGGCCTTGTTTTTCTAAAAAGAATATCTGTGTCAATATCTCAAAACTAAACTTGCTTACAACCTGTTGTCGTATTCACATGGCTGATGTCATCAACCAGAAACCGAAAACACGACACGCTGTCATTTCGCTTTTAAAAGTAAAAATCACTTAATTACTAAAAATGACTGCTCCGAAGCGGCCACAACTTTTCACTCTAAAAGAGGCTGTATCCATTTTGGTTTATGATAGGGATTCGGACATGTCCTTGCACTCTGAAAGCGATGAGTGAAATAAGGAAACAGCAGATATATATTTGGTGGTGTTGTTTGATGCTGTGAAACTTGGGGAATAGCAAATCTGTTGGAACAGGAGCTTGAATGATTGCTCTTTGTCTCATTGAAATAGTTGCAGTGTTTATCTGTATATAGTCAAATTAAAATCAAATACATTTTTGTTGGTCACATATACATATTCAGCAGATGTTATTACGGGTGTAGGGAAATGCTAGTCAGCTAACTAGTTGCTTTTTTAATCTTGTTTCTACCAGTTCATATGGAAATGGACCAAGCTTCTTGCTATGGCAGCTAGCTAGATGTAGCTATAGCTAGTCTCCCAGGCAAGAAAAGTTGTGTGTGGCAGTAAATTTGGGGTGCCCTATGCCTAGCGTCAATCTCAGCTGTCACTTTCACTAGCTAGCCATACAGACAACCAGCTAACTACCCACCAAAATGGAGATTACAGTAATTAGTATTTGTGTCATGTGTTTTAGGTAGCTACATATATTCATAGGCTATATATTGCCGAACATGCCTATAGTCTGGCACAATGGACTCGTGATAATACCTTAAAAAAACAAGGGGTAAAACCCGGGAATGGTTCCAATCGTTTTTTCACCATTCATTTTTGTGTCTGGCTTTTTACGTTAGCTTACCCTGAAGTAACGTTTTGATAACCATGTAATTCTCTCTCGGACAAGGTGAGTTTCATCAATACATTCGCATCAATTTACAAAAAAATGAATTGAAATGCTAATGAGCAACAGAGAAGACATCAGCAAGACTATAAATTCCTGCAGGAAGTTATTCCTAGCAGACACTGTCAACTAACGTTCACCGGCGCAATCGGAGACCTTCTGTGTCCAATCCATGAACTTCTTACATCCCCTTTCTCTATCTTATCTGGTTAGAAGAGCAATAGACCACAACATCCTTTTGTTTTACTTAGAATAGATAGTTCTTTGTACAGTATGTCAACTTTGGTGTCTATTTCAGACCTTTGGCATTTTTCTTTATTAGGCTTCACGTATTAGCCTCAAGGCCTTCATTAGAGCTTTTGTGAGTGTTTATAATTTGCACCCACATTGCTCCACCCACATCCGTTCAATGCATCGAATGGGGTTGTAGTCAAGGGAAAATAAGCAAATGATACCAAATATAACAATGTGCATTTCATAAGTATTCTAATAAAGTGTCTACATAAAACATATTGTAGCAACCCACACAGACAGTGTGTTATGTGTTATACTGTTCGTTGGTTTTGTTGTACTTACCAGTAGTACCCAGTGTTTGCGGGGTCCGACATGCCAAGCAACCTGCTCTCTGCCAAGCATGGGATTGCCTGGAATGCGGCGATGGTTGGTGGAGCGGCGTTTATGGCCATGTTCAGCCAATGTTCTCTCTCTTCCGTCTAGTCTTCACAAGATATGGTCACGGTTGTTTTCTACGGGTATCCGTCATTTATTTGGCAAGGGCTATGGCCAAACAGTAGTGTGGAATTGAGTTAATAAACCGTGAATTCGTAAACTCAATCCTCTGTCTGGACTATTGTTCCTTTATGATCTAGTCAGGTCAACACGGTATTAAACATGTCTGTAAATCCACAATCAGGACATCGACCTATCAAGTAATTCTTCATATATCATTCGGTACAATGCAAGAAAAAATGTGAGAGTAATCCGAAGTGGTTGCATTAATTCATGTTCACAATTACAACATAACATGCCTGGGCATTTCATCATTAAGACTTTTTGGGAATAATGTCTGAAGGGTGAAAACATTCTCTTTTGTGCAGAGTATTATTTATACCACCTCCCCTGTATGATATCTTGACTTTCTCTATGCCACAACATCTAAAAAGTAGAAATGTCATGTTTTTGGTCATTAAAATGTACTGACTGGATAATCCCTGTCATTTCTCCTGATTTAACTTTTATGTTTACTAATTCTCTGTTTGAGAGAACGAGAGGTTTTACCTATATAACACAGCCCACATGGACATTTAATAATGTAGGTAACATGGGTGGTGGAGCACGTAATAATGTCATTTATATGGAACTGTTTTCCTGTATGTGGGTGGCAGAAATATTCACACTTCATCATATTGTTGCACTGTGCGCAACCTCTGCATTTATAGCTACCATTCGGAAGAGCGTGTAAACGAGCCAGGATCATTTGCTTTAGTGGCTGGCAGTTGGCATGAACCAATTTGTCACGTAAATTGCGACCTTTCTTATATACAATAAGTGGTGGGTTCTTAAATTCAGCTGGCAAAGCTGGGTCCAATGATAAAACACGGCAATGGGTTTTGCTCGTGGAAACTTGAGCTGACAATGACTTGGTGATAACCTAAAAGCTGGCATTCCATAGACAAGATGTGGTGAGTGTGACCCGAGATAGAGTCTGGAAGAGTTTTTAGAACTATGCCTCATTGTCTCATCTTCCTGGCTTCTTGGAAACTAAGCCGAGTTGGAAATAAAACAATATCCCATGCAGATAAACAGGAGATGGACCCAGGTGACTTGTGGGAAGGGTATAAATGGCTGACTAAGCTTTTTTTAGGGCCTGTATAGAGTGTGGGGTCGACACTTTCATTGTTGCAATAATTAATCAATGTTAAATGAAAATTATTGTTTGAATAATTGTCCAAGTCTCTCTCAGTACTGGAATTTCCACAACAGTTTTGGCAACGAGGAGGATCTCTGCAACTTCACCTGTTGACAGCTCCTGAAGATCTGGGTAAACTGTGCACAGGGAATCTGAAATTGGGATCTCGGGGAAACCACACCCCAAAGGAGAAGCTGGACCCTCCTAAGATCTGCAGGAAGCGGGCACAGATGGATACCAGATCTTGAACATAGTGCTGAGAGAGGTGAGTTGGGACAATCTATCAATAAGTGATGAAAAAAATATACAAATAAATAAATAACAAAAGCCCCTTTTAAGGGTATGCTCAGAGCGAGGTCTTCCATCTTGTACCAAGATGGCGTAGCAGTCAGACGTCTTGTCCTGTCGTGTCCTTTGTATATATCGTTTTTACATATTTTTCTTTGCATATCTTTTAAAATATTTTGCTAAACCTCAACATCTAAATACTCTCCTGCAACCCGCCTCACCCAATGTAGCGTGGATCTGCTTTTTTTTCTAAAGTATTTATATTTACTTCGGATTTGGAACCCCTCAACTGAAGCTAACTACCAGCTATCAGTCAGCAAACCATTGCTAGCGGTCATCAGCTAACCTTTAGCTCGGAAAGCTCTCGCCAGTTCGAACAACGCGACTCTTACCAGAGCATAACGGACCTATTATTTTTATCCCCGGATTCCCACCGCAAACGGAACATTTTCATCTTTACAACTAGCTAACCGCAACCCCGGATGACTACTCCTGGCTAGCGTTTCCATCCACTTATCTTGAAGCTAGCCCGGCCAGAGCTCCTGTGCTACCACCGAAGCATACTCCTGGACTACAATATCCGGACCCACAACCGGTCTAACGATGTCACCGCATAAAGAGGCATAAACAGACTTAACCCCATCGCGACGTCCCCCAAAGGCTAACTTTCTAGCCCTTGCTATCTGCTTGCTTGCTAATTCGGTCTACTAACTGCTAGCTTGTTTAGCCCCGGTCTGCTAACTGCTAGCTTGTTTAGCCCCGGCCTACTAACTGTCTGAATCGCTGTGTCCCCAGCCAGCCCAACCACTCACTGGACCCATATTTATTTTCAGTCTCTTTTCGATTTTTAATTCGATTATACCTTCCGGTAACCTGCCTCACCCAATGTGATACGGAATGGCTATTATTTTTAATTTTTAGAACACATTCAAGAACATCCAGAAGCTAACTAGCTACAAGCTATTTAGTCATTGTTAGCCACTGCTAGAGGCTTTTACCTTCTGCACAGCCAGCCAGTTGTTTTTTTTATTATTTATTTTTTTAGCCTAGATAATACTCTCCAGTCTACCAGTATCGAACTGTCTCTCCACAACAACGCCGGATTCCTGCCGTAATCCCTGGACCACTACTTCTGGTCTTCACAGCAAGCTTGCACACAATACCGAAGATATCCCTGAGGCCCACTTCCCGGCCTACTCAGCTGTTCACCCGAACCACACTCATACACGGCTAGAGCCCAATACTCCACCGGATCCTTGCTGTAAACTCTGGACCTTGGCTAACGCCGCTGCCACGAAGCTAGCACCAGTTAGCCGTGAGCCAGGCACATCTCCCTTCTAGCAGGCACATCTCCCTGCCAATCCCCCCTACCATCCCCGGGCTACTAACTATAAACGCTGTGTCGCTAGCATAGTGGCGGCTTCCCTGTCCCATCTACTGCTGGACACTGTGATCACTTGGCTACATAGCTGATGCCTGCTGGACACTGTACACACTTGGCTACATAGCTGATGCCTGCTGGACTGTCCATTAATCACGGTACTCCATTCTGTTTGTTTATGTTTTTATCTGTCGGCCCCAGCCGCACTCAGGCTCTGTGTATAATTAATCCGACCCTCTCTGCCTAGTCAACACCATTTTACCTGCTGTTGTTGTGCTAGCCGATTAGCTGTTGTTGTCTCACCTGCTGTTTTAGATAGTTCTCCCAATCAACACCTGCGATTACTGTATGCCTCGCTGTATGTCTCTCTCATATGTCAATATGCCTTGTATACTGTTGTTCAGGTTAGTTATCATTGTTTAGTTTACAATGGAGCCTCTAGTTCCACTCTTCATACCTCTGATACCTCCTTTGTCCCACCTCCCACACATGCGGTGACCTCACCCATTACAACCAGCATGTCCAGAGATACAACCTCTCTTATCATCATCCCATGCCTGGGCTTACCTCCGCTGTACCTGCACCCCACCATACCCCTGTCTGCGCATTATGCCCTGAATATATTCTACCATGCCCAGAAATCTGCTCCTTTTATTCTTTGTCCCCAACGCTCTAGGCGACCAGTTTTGATAGCCTTTAGCCAGAGTTTGTTCTGTTAGGTGACCTAAACTGGGATATGCTTAACACCCCGGCAGTCCTACAATCTAAGCTAGATGCCCTCAATCTCACACAAATCATCAAGGAACCCACCAGGTACAACCCTAAATCTGTAAACAAGGGCACCCTCATAGACGTCATCCTGACCAACAGGCCCTCCAAAAACACCTCCACTGTCTTCAACCAGGATCTCAATGATCACTGCCTCATTGCCTGTATCTGCTATGGATCCGCAGTCAAACGACCACCCCTCATCACTGTCAAACGCTCCCTAAAACACTTCTGCGAGCAGGCCTTTCTAATCGACCTGGCCCGGGTATCCTGGAAGGATATTGACCTCATCCCGTCAGTTGAGGATGCCTGGTCATTCTTTGAATGTAACTTCCTCACCATTTTAGATAAGCATGCTCCGTTCAAAAAATGCAGAACTAAGAACAGATATAGCCCTTGGTTCACTCCAGACCTGACTGCCCTCGACCAGCACAAAAACATCCTGTGGCGGACTGCAATAGCATCGAATAGTCCCTGCGATATGCAACTGTTCAGGGAAGTCAGGAACCAATACACGCAGTCAGTCAGGAAAGCAAAGGCCAGCTTCTTCAGGCAGAAATGTGCATCCTGTAGCTCTAACTCCAAAAAGTTCTGGGACACTGTAAAGTCCATGGAGAACAAGAGCACCAAATCCATGATTATCGAAAACTTCAACAAGCATTTCTCAACGGCTGGCCATGCCTTCCTCCTGGCTACTCCAACCTAGGCCAACACCCCAAGCCCCAAGCTACTCGCCCAAGCCTCTCCAGGTTCTCCTTTACCCAAATCCAGATAGCAGATGTTCTGAAAGAGCTGCTAAAACCTGGACCCGTACAAATCAGCTGGGCTTGACAATCTGGACCCTCTATTTCTCTATTTCTGAAACTATCCGCCGCCATTGTCGCAACCCCTATTACCAGCCTGTTCAACCTCTCTTTCATATCGTCTGAGATCCCCAAGGATTGGAAAGCTGCCACAGTCATCCCCCTCTTCAAAGGGGGAGACACCCTGGACCCAAACTGTTACAGACCTATATCCATCCTGCCCTGCCTATCTAAGGTCTTCGAAAGCCACTGACCATCACTGACCATCTCGAATCCCACCGTACCTTCTCCGCTGTGCAATCTGGTTTCCGAGCCGGTCACGGGTGCACCTCAGCCACGCTCAAGGTACTAAACGATATCATAACCGCCATCGATAAAAGACAGTACTGTGCAGCCGTCTTCATCGACCTGACTTTCGACTATGTCAATCACCATATTCTTATCGGCAGACTCAGTAGCCTCGGTTTTTCTAATGACCGCCTTGCCTGGTTCACCAACTACTTTGCAGACAGATTTCAGTTTGTCAAATCGGAGGGCATGTTGACCGGTCCTCTGGCAGTCTCTATGGGGGTGCCACAGGGTTCAATTCTCGGGCCGAAGTCCATGCTAGGTAAAGCTCCACCTTATCTCAGTTCATTGGTCACGATGGCAACACCCACCCGTAGCACACGCTCCAGCAGGTGTATCTCACTGATCATCCCTAAAGCCAACACCTCATTTGGCCGCCTTTCGTTTCAGTTCTCTGCTGCCTGTGACTGGATTGATTTGGAAAAATCGCTGATGTTGGAGACTTTTATCTCCCTCACCAACTTCAAACATCTGCTATCTGAGCAGCTAACCGATCGCTGCAGCTGTACATAGTCTATCGGTAAATAGCCCACCCAATTTTACCTACCTCATCCCCATACTGTTTATATTTATTTACTCTTCTGCTCTTTTGCACACCAGTATCTCTACCTGTACATGACCATCTGATCATTTATCACTCCAGTGTTAATCTGCAAAATTGTAATTATTCGCCTAACTCCTCATGCCTTTTGCACACAATGTATATAGACTCTCTTTTTTTCTACTGTGTTATTGACTTGTTAATTGTTTACTCCATGTGTAACACTATTGTCTGTTTACACTGCTATGCTTTATCTTGGCCAGGTCGCAGTTGTAAATAAGAACTTGTTCTCAACTAGCCTACCTGGTTAAATAAAGGTGAAATAAAATTTAAAAATAAGAGGGCCACAGCTGAGGTAACTAGCAGGACTGAGTTGAGTTGATAAGAGTGTTCTTAAGTGAGCTTGGGCATGATTGATCATTAGCCAGTTGCGGGCAACCAAAAGTCCAGATCCGTGGTACTGAGTTGATCACAGTAGGACTGGTGACTGGTTAATGTGTAGAGCGAGAGTCTTGAGCGCAGGTGATGCCTTCCAAGGGCACCTGGCATGGTGAATTTCAAATGATGTGTATGTAGTTGATTAAATGTTTTGTTGATGAAGTAAACAAGTATGCCCTTGGTTATTATTGTTAGTTGCTATTGTTATTCCTGGTTAGATAATAACCCATTTTGGGACCACTAGTTAGGCAATATTTTGATAATGGTATAGTTTTCCCTGGTCATATAGAGAGGGTTTACAATCTAGAAGCAGCGCTAACAATAAAAAAATAAAAATACTGTTTGTGTTTTCTGTGAGTGAAGGAGCTTGAACCATGGGAGCACACGGTAGGTAGCGAAGGATACGTAATTCCAGATGCCCCAAAGGGGGCCCTGAAGGTTATGGCAGATAAACAGGGAAATAATATTCTGGACCAGGTCCAATTGTGGCAGAGGCTTTCTTTTGACAGTGACAGTGAGTGTGAGGATGTTAGATGAAGTCAGGGAAAGACTGACAGAGTATGAAGGGACCAAAAAAGGTTTAAAAAAAAGGATAAGATAGATTGGGTTAAGTTCAGAAAATGGGAAAGAGGCAGGGGGCCTCCCGGGTGGCGCAGTGGTTAAGGGCGCTGTACTGCAACGTTAGCTGTGCCACCAGAGACTCTGGGTTCACGCCCAGGCTCTGTCGTAACCGGCCGTGACCAGGAGGTCCGTGGGGCGACGCACAATTGGCCTAGCGTCGCCCGGGTTAGGGAGGGTTTGGCCAGTAGGGAAATCCTTGTCTCATTGCGCACCAGCGACTCCTGTGATGGGCGGGGCACAGTGCGCGCTAACCAACAACCTCTTCTCACAATAACCACCTCTAGCCAGCCCGTTGGAGGAGGATGATGATAACAGTGATACATCCTCTAAGATGCAGCAGCTCCCATTACTCTCCTCCGCCCCATCCCGCATGCGGTCGCGTTACTACAGCTCATTACCATAACGCAACGTTAGCGATTTCTAAAAATCGCAAATGAAATGAAATAAATATGCCTGCTCTCAAGCTTATCCTTTTCTTAACAATCCTGTCGTCTCAGATTTTCAAAATATGCTTTAGAACCAGAGAAAATCAATCATTTGTGTAAGTAGCTTAGCATTTAGCGTTAGCATTTAGCACGCAACATATTCACAAAAACCAGCAAAGGGATCAAATAAAATAATTTACCTTTGAAGAACTTCAGATGTTTCAATGAGGAGACTCTCAGTTACATAGCAGATGTCCAGTTTTTCCTGAAAGATTCTTGTGTAGGACACATCATTCCGTTTTGTTACTATGCATTTGGCTACCGAAACTAACCGAAAATTCAGTCACCTACACGTCAAACTTTTTTCCGAATTAACTCCATAATATCGAAAACTGAAACATGTCATATATCTCTTCATTGAAATGGCAGTCCTAGAAGCCTTCTTTGTTCTCTGATTCGGATGGAAAAATACTGGTAGGTGACTTTTGCGCACCAATTTCCACGCAGACACCGTGCGGGACACTTGGCAATTGTAGTCTCTTATGGTCAATCTTCCAATGATATGCCTACAAATACGTCACAATGCTGCAGACACCTTGGGGAAACGCTAGAAAGTGTCCGTTCATTCCTGTCGCATTCACAGCCATATAAGGCGATCATGGAAAACGTACCTTCAGAAATCCTGTTCATTTCCTGGTCGCTCAAACATCTTGGTTTTGCCTGAAGCTTTTGTTATAAGGCACTCACAGTGAAAATCTTTGCAGTTCTGGAAACGTAAGGGTGTCTTCTTTCCAAAACTATCAATTCCAAGCATAGTCAAGCATCTTTTCGTGACAAAATATTGCGCTTAAAATTGGCACGTCTTTTTATCTAAAAATGAAATAATGCCCCTAGAGGACTAACAGGTTAAGAGCCATCTGCGAAGGAAGATAGACCCGCCGACACCCTCACCATATGATCTAGCACCAGATATGTATCAACAGTACCCTCTGATTGCATGTCCAAACCCTCAGCCACGACCAGCTGCCTGGCAACCAATCTTATACCCAGAGGTCATGGAGACATGATGAAATTAAAGACATTGTTGAGGATCTGCCTGACCCCAGCAAAGATGTGGCAAAGTTTGCAGCAGAAATGAGGGTTCTATCAGGACAGGACCAGCCATCTGCAGCTGAGATAGCCCATAGCTGTAAGAAGAAACTGGGGCTTAGGTGGGCTGATGTAGAAGGGGACTTTGAGGCTTCCCAGGTGGCGCAGTGGTCTAGAGCACTGCATCGCTGTGCCACCAGAGACTCTGGCCACAATTGGCCTAGCGTCGTCCAGGTTAGGGAGGGTTTGGCCGGTAGGGATATCCTTGTCTCATCGCGCACTATTGACTCCTGTGGCCGGGCGCAGTGCACGCTAACCAGGTCGTCAGATGCACGGTGTTTTCTCCGGGTTGGACGCGCGCTGTGTTAAGAAGCAGTGTGGCTTGGTTGGAGCAGCAAGTACAAGGGTACTACATAAGAGTGCTTTCGCAGATTCAAAAGCTCTCTTACAATCAGGGGACCACACAAATGATCTAGTCGGACTAAGCAAATCGGTCAATGGAGCAACTACCGCAGAGACATTTTTACAGAAGCTACGTTAGTAGCCAACCATCCCTAAAAAGCGGCGTAGCTCTCGTCTGGTGATAGGGGCAGGGAATGCAGTTATAGCCAAGACCTTGGCATCAACAGGGCGCACCTGTCCATGGCCAACCTCTTTACCGAGATAGGTAAGAGTAGCCTTCCCAAACTCACACTTTGCCAAGTTCAGGGTTAGAGAAGCAGCTGCCAACCGTTCACATACTACCCTTAGAGAGTCAACATGATCTGACCACTCAGACGAATAAATCACTAGGTCATCAAGGTATGCACTACAATTAGGAACGCCAGCTAATACGGAGTTAACCAGTCGTTGGAAAGTGGCTGGTGCATTTCGCATCCCAAAAGCCATAACTGAGTACTGTAGGCAGTTGTCTGGGGGTCACAAAGGCAGAAATCTCAGAAGCACGTGAAGTTAACGGAACCTGCCAGTAACCTTTTAAGAGGTCCAACTTAGTTACATACTTAGCAGCACCAATAGTGTCGATACAGTCGTCCAGTCTGGGTAACGGGAACGAATCTGGCATTATGACAGAATTTACCTTTCGATAATCCGTACATAACCTGGACGTACCATCAGGTTTAGGAACCAAAATGCAAGGAGAACTCCAAGGGCTGGAACTTGGCGTAGCCAGGTGATTCTCCAACAAATATTTCACCTCATCCCTCATAGCCTAGTGGTTAGAGCGTTGTGGTTAGAGCCTAGTGGTTAGAGCGTTGGACTAGTAACCGGAAGGTTGCGAGTTCAAACCCCCTAGCTGACAAGGTACAAATCTGTCGTTCTGCCCCTGAACAGGCAGTTAACCCACTGTTCCCAGGCCGTCATTGAAAATAAGAATATGTTCTTAACTGACTTGCCTGGTTAAATAAAGGTAAAATTTAAAAAATAATAATAATTAAAATGATCTTCCTCTTGGAAGCGTTGATACAATATGGGTGTTGCTTGATAGGTGTAGCATTTCCAACATTAATGTCATGTTCCAACACATTTGTGCGAGTAGGAACGTAATTAAAGAGACATGGAAAACTGTAGTAGCCTCACAATATCATCGGCCTGTCCATCCGTTAAATGAACCAGACCTAACTGGATAGACAGCAGCATTTCTGAGTTGGGATATCTAACACACTGCTGTTGAGTATTGCGCAACTCCAATCCATCAACATCATCAATATGACAGTCCACTATCATAGCAGTAGTAGCAGAGGAGACAGCAGTACTGTCCTCTGTTTTTGAACTATCTAACTGTGTGATGGGTCGGGTGTGGTATGCTTTCAACATGTTAATGTGACACACACGAGATTGGCGTTGTCTATCAGGAGTTTGAAGCACATAGTCAGTTTCACTTATTTTCTTTTCAATTAAATAAGGACCAGAGAAACGAGCTGACAGTGAAGATCCTGGAACAGGTAATAACACCAGTACTTCGTCACCTGGCTGTAGTGGACGAGAAACAGCCTCTTTATCATAGTGTCTTTTCATGCTCCTCTGTGAGGAAGACAGAGCTTCCTTTGCGAGAGCACAAGCTTGGTGTAGGCGCTCACGAAAGCGACTAACGTAGTCCAACACATTCTCATCTCCTGTACACAACTCTTGGGACAAGAACTGTTCTTTAAGGACTTTCATTGGTCCTCTCACTGTGTGACCAAACACTAGTTCAGCCGGGCTGAAACCTAGGGACTCCTGCACAGTTTCACGAGCAGCAAACAAAACTAGAGGAACTCCCTCATCCCAATCTTTCTCAGATTCCAAACAATATTTACGTAGCATAGACTTCAGTGTCTGATGCCATCTTTCAAGCGCACCCTGAGACTCTGGGTGATAGGCGCTTGACACACGGTGCGTAATTGATAAGGATTTTAACACCTGCTTGAAGAGCTTGGAGAGGAAATTGGTACCTTGATCGCTTTGTACCACCTTAGGTAACCCGAATGTTGTGAAGAATTTTATTAAGGCTTTACTCACTACCGGGGCTGTAATCCTTCGCAGAGGAATGGCCTCGGGGTATCTTGTAGCCATACACATTATCGTTAACAACAACTGGTTACCCGATTTTTGTCTTCGGTAACGGTCCGACACAATCAACCACCACATGCTCGAATGGTTCACCTATGACAGGTATGGGACAAAGAGGAGCGGGAGGAATAACCTGATTTGGTTTTCCTGTTATCTTACATGTGTGGCATGTCCGACAGAACTGAGCCACATCTTGTTTTAAACCCGGCCAAAAGAAATGTCGAAGGATCCGATCATAAGTCTTTGTGATTCCTAAATGACCAGACAACTGGTGATCATGAGCAAGGGATAATACATTTTGTCGAAAGGCTGTAGGAATCACTATTTGGTAAACAGCATTCCAATCTCCACACGTGTCAACATGGGAATTCCATTTACGCATGAGGAGATTACCATCAATGAAGTAAGCCGCATTCTTCTTCTTCACATTTTCCAATGAGACAACACTAGGAAAAACATTTAGCAAGCTTGTTGTCAACCTTTTGGTTAGCAAACAGCTGCTCACGAGTGACTGGTAACTGTATTGCATCAGCAATAAGTTCAACGTTCTTTGATTCTTTCCTGGGCTGTTTGTCAGAGGTGATCAGCTTCTCAGAGGTATCACACAATCAATCCTCTTGATCAACCTCTTTGAACAGAACAGTGTTCGACAAATCTATCTCGTCACCCTCTTGTCGTGCCTGAGCACGAGTGACAGCACAAGCGGGGAACACATGTGGATAACTCTGGGCCAGCTCATTTGAGAGAGAGTGGTCACTTTTATCCAATACTTACAATACGGGGTACTACCTTTCCTCCGGCAATATCATTACCCATTATAAAGGTCACAGCTTTCACTGGCAACATAGGACGTACCCCCACTCTGAATATTCCACTGATTAACTCAGAGTGTACTTCCACAAAGTACTATGGCACTGGGACAAAACCCATTTCAATAGCCTGCACTAACACACTGGAACCACAGTATGTATCGTCAGATAAGGGCAACACATCAGACAATATAAACGACTGCGCTGCACCAGTATCTCTAAGGATTTTAACCGGACGCTGAGACACTTCGTCATTCATTAGGGACACAAACCCCTCGAAAATGAATGCGGTCGGGGACTGAGACTATCAAACTACAGTTACCCTGAGGCACCTGTTTTGTTGCAGACCTCACAACCGTACGAATTAGAGCAACAATGGCTTGGCATGAAGAGGCATCCCTTGTTTGCGTTTTAGCAGGAAACAATCATTAATCATATGTCCCACTTTATGACAATAGAAACAGGAACGCTCATTCTTCTGGCGTGCTTGATATACTACTGCTGGTCGACTAGAACTAAAGGTAGGAAACTCAGTGGCTCTACTCTCAGTTTCAACACAAATTCGTCTGCCAACACAGATGCTTCTGCCAGGGAGGATACTTTCTGTTTGTTTAGGTAAACTACAATGCGTTCGGGTAAGCAATTTTTAAACTCTTCCAACAAGATTAACTCACGGAGAGAGTTGAAATCAGTTACCTTACTAGCAGCGTGCCATTTATCAAACAGATTTCCCTTGTCTCTAGCAAATTCCACATAAGTCTTACTAGAAGACTTTCTATGAGACCTAAATCTCTGTCGGTATGCCTCAGGCACAAGCTCAAAGGCACGAAGAACAGTAGCTTTGACCACTTCATAATTCAAACTGTCCTGCAGAGGTAGCGCTGACAAAACCTCTTGGGCTTTACCAGTTAATTTACACTGAAGTAATAGACACCATACCTCTTCAGGCCATTTCTATGCTACGGCTATACGCTCAAATACACAAAAATAGGAGTCAAACCTCCGACTCTCTGAACAAAAGGTACTAAGGCTATCTGCCTACTAATGACAAACGTGTTTGAGGACACAGCAGGTGAGGACGACTCACGAACAGTGACAGCAGGACCGGAGGCTAGCCTCGCTGTCTCTGTCTCCAGTTCCATCTGGCGCATTTTAAATGTCATCTGTCGCTGTTCTCGTTCTTTTTCTGCCTCAATTTTACACATCTCCAAATGCCGTTGTTCTCTTTCTGCCTCAATTTTACACATCTCCAACTGGAGAGACTCTCGCCTAATTTGGGCTCTCTCTTCCGCTCTCTCTTCCGTTTGACAGTGGGGAGAGTGGATCAAAACGGGACAATGTGGCTGGAGCTTTAGCCTCGCGCTCATTCTCAGACACCAATGGGCTTACAGGAGCAGCAACATCCCCTACAGGGGTAGTAGGCTCAGGCAGCGGTAACACAAGCACCTGCTCTTCCAACAATACATTTAACACCAGCTGTTTAACCTCCGCCTTAACTAAACTCTGCGGAATCAATATTGAATAATGGTCAGCCACGGTCATTAAGTCAAATCTACGACATTTGTCAAAAACCTCCCACGAAGGGTTATCCAAAAAGGATTTCAAATCAAAAGTACCCATCTTAACTACTTCACAAGAGCCAACGAAAATAGCAAACACTAATGCTACTTAGTGTTAGCTATAACACTCAACACTGAACTATACCACTATCACAATCTACATGAGCGGCATGGGTGTCAGTTATGACAGATCCCGGACGAGGCTCCACTTATGTTACGAATCTCTTTTGGCCCGACAGTCTAGGGGGGATGGTAATGAGACCCATAATAGGGTAGGAAACAGGAGGAAACAGGAGGAGGTGTGTCTTCTGATTGATGATTGGATTGGTGACTGATTGGGGAGTGATGATCTTCACCTGTGAGGGGAGAAGGAGAGAAAACAACACAGGATACATATACACACAGACACAGGATACCTGTATCCGTAACAAGCCCCAAAACATAACCAAGCCTCCTCCATGTTTCATTGTAGGTATGGTGTCCTTTTCTTTGAAAGCTTCACTTTATGTCTGTGAACATAGAGCCGATGTGACTTGCCAAAAAGCTCCAGTTTTGACTCATCTGTCCAAAGGTCATTCTCCCAGAAGGATTGTGGCTTGTCAATATGCATTTTAGAAAATTCCAGTCTGGCTTTTTTATGTTTTTCTTTCAAAAGTGGCGTCCTCCTGGGTCTTCTTTCATGGAGCCCCCTTTCGCTCAAAAAGCAACGGATGGTGCGATCAGAAACGGACTTACCTTTACCTTGGTGTTCAGCTTGTATGTCTTTGGCAGTTATCCTTGGTTCTTTTTCTACCATTCACACTATCCTTCTGTTCAATCTGACTTTCCTCTTGCGGACGCGCCCAGGGAGATTGGCTACAGTTCCACGGACCTTAAACTTCTTAATAATATTTGCAATTGTTGTCACAGGAACATCAAGCTGCTTGGAGATGGTCTTGTAGTCTTTACCATGTTGTCTATTATTTTCTTTCTGACATCCTCAGACAAATCGCTAATTTGCTTTCTCTGGTCCATGTTCAGTGTGGCGCACACAATGATACCAAACAGCACAGTGACTACTTTTCTCCATTTATCTTGTTCACGCTACAGGTTCCCCAAGGGCACCCCCCCCCCCACACACACTCTCAACTCAAAAAGTGGCGCACAGAATGCAAAAATATTCTTAGAAATATTTAACCGCCACACATTAACAAGTACAATAGCTCAAATGAAAGATAAACACCTTGTTCATCTACCCAGCAAGTCAGATTTCTAAAATGTTTTACGGCGAAAACATAGCACATATTTATGTCAAACCACCACCAAAGACACAGCTAATATATAGCCATTTTGTCGAACAAAAGATGCAATCACAAACGCAGGATTAAAAGAAAAATAATTCACTAACCTTTTGAAACTCTTCATCAGATGACAGTAATAGGACATGTTACACAGTACATTTATGTTTTTTTCAATAATATGCCATTTATGTCCATAAATCTCTGTTTACATTGACGCCATGTTCAAAAAATGCTACAAAAATGTTCGGAGAAATTATGATATCTGGCGTTATCTGGCGGAGTTAACAGCAATACACATCATAAACTTTGACTAAATATACATGTTCTACATATAGTTAGAAAGCTACACTCCTTCTTAATGCAATCGCTTTGTCACATTTATTATTAACGTTACAGAAATCGTTCATTTTTCAATAATCAGACATTAGCAATATTTCTCCGCTATGTTGGGGTCAACAGAAACACAAAATTACCACATAAATATTCCCTTACCTTTGATGGTCTTCGATCAGAAGTAGTGGAAGGACCTATACTTACCCAAAAGAGCGTTTGGTTTCAAGTCGTGTGTCTTTCTGTTATCAAACACAACAAATTCCGGCTGAAATGCAGCCAAAATTCGAGGGGTTGCGCATCAAAACTTCAAAATTACATATTATATATGTCGACTAAACTGAGTGCAGAATCAAGCTTTAGGATGTTCTAAACGTGCAAAACAATTCTCAACTCGAACAGACAAACTGACATCGTGTCGTGATTCCTGGAACAAAGGGCACTCCAGGTGCAACGCACGCAGAGGAGTGCATGTATTTTCGCGTGACACCAAGGTTTTTGCCCGCCAAAGGGTGAAAGATTGCGTGATTTTCACAATGAAATGCCCTATTGAAAGAAGACATCTCGCCCGAAGACATAGAAACTGATCCCAGATCCATAGCTGGTTGGGAAGGGTGGGGGCGATGACGTCAAATTTGGCCCAACTTTCCTGATGAGAGAAATCGTTTGGGAGAATGGCTGCCCTGTGAGTTCTGTTATACTTACAGACATATTTCAAACGGTTTTAGAAGCTTTAGAGTGTTTTCTATCCAATAATTGTTATTATATGCATATATTAGCAATTTTGGACAGATTTATTTTCAGTTTACTATGGGCACGCACTTCCTCCAAAGGGGGCAGTAATTCTTCCTATCCCTAACAGGTTTTAATGACTGATTACAAGATTGGAGACGTGTGATACAACTAAAAGAATAAATTAGTTTGAAATATCACTATAATCGAATTATTTATTAAATTTTCTAAGGGGTACCAACAAATGTGTCCAGACCATTTTAAAATATCTTTGTAGAATAAGCAATAATGAATCTCTTTTCACAGCTTCTTTGCTTTATTCTATGACATACCAAAGGCATGCAAGTATACATGATAAAATAGCTTTTAATTTCATCACTTTTCAGGAGGAATGAAGCATTATTTCAATGAGCTGTAAGGGTACCAACAAATTTGAGCATGTCTGTATGATTTTGAGCTGAGCCACTGAGCCACCAGACAGCTGGGTCAAGAGAGAGTGCAAGCTATTCTGTTCTGTCCCATAGCGGTTTACCTAACACCACATGATGTCACTGACCGGTATGGAAAAACTGAAACAGCTTGTGACTTTGTCCCCATGTTTGGGTCTGCCTGACCATTCTAGAAGAAGAATGGGTTTATGTCATCTGTGTTGACTCAGGACCATGGGGAGGGGGGCAGAGACCAGTGATTGGATAGTGGGGCTAGCGGTTTGGTGTGTTGTTTGAGGGTGGTGGCTGTAGCTACTGAAGCTGTTCTAGCATGTGCTGACGTGGTTGCAATGTATCAACTACCTGCGCATGTGCCACATGCTGTTCATGCTCTCATCTCACGGGCTAAGACTGCTCAACTGACTCCAGTGAGGCTGCTCCACTATCAGAATGTACTTTTATCTATGTCTCATGTGACACTGAAAAGATGCACAGTGCTCAATGCAGCAACTTTGTTGCCAGTCAAGGAGGACAGAGAGCCACATGACTGTACAGCTCTGGTGGAGCTTGTATCTAAACCAAGGTCAGATTTGACTGATGTCCCTTTGCAGAATGCTGATTTGGACATCTTTGTAGACGGCTCCGCTCAGAGGTCTGAGAAAGGAGAACCACTTGTTGCCTATGCTGTAACAGTGGCAACAACACTTGAACGTGCTAAATTCCCACCGCAGAACTGTTTGCACTCACAAGAGCTTGTATATTGGCTCAAGGCCAGTCAGTGACCATTTACATAGTCAGTAGATATGCATTTGGTGTGGTACATGATTTTGGAACTCTGCGGAAACAACGTGGCTTCCACACTTCCTCCGGCAAGACTATTGCTCACTCCAAACTTGTTGATAACCTGTTGAAAGCAATTCTTCTTCCATCTGAAGTTGCTGTTTGCAAGTGTTTGGCACATAGTTACTCCTCTGATCCTGTCTCCAAAGGAAACGCTATTTGGCTGATTTGGCAGCCATAGCTGCGGCTGTGTCTTTTGACTCACCTGTGTTACAGATGGTTTCACTTCCTGTTCAGAACCTCTTCTCTCCCACTGACATTTCTGAATTACAGTCTTCTGTAGGTCCTGTCAAGCCGAGGAAATTGAAGAGGCTGTGTACTTATGACCAGGTGCAGAAATTGTGGTTGGGCCTGGCTGGGCTACCAACTTTACCACGTTCATGTTTCCCCTATCTTGCTAAGTTGACACATGGCCGTGACCATGTGTCGAAGGGGGATTGGTTAATTTTGTAAATAATTTTTGGTTTGCACCTAGATTTTCTGTGTTTACTGAACAATACTGTGCAAAATGTGTAATTTGTATGAATAACAATGCAGGAAGGGGAATTCCCATGTCTGTGTCTACTCACCCAACCCCAGAAAGGACTTTTGAACATGTGATGGATTTCATTGAGTTGTCACCCTGTCAGGGTAACACATATTTTTTGGTTGTAGTGGATGCATTTCCATGCAAGCATGCCGCAGCAATGGCTGTTGCAAAGAACCTACTGAGGGAAATCATTCCTAGGTGGGGTCTGCCATCCAAATTAACCTCTGACAATGGTTCACATTTTGTAAATTCGGTAATACAGAACCTGTCAGAAAGCCTGCAACTTGACCTTAGAACTCATTGTAGTTATAGGCCACAGGCAGGAGGACTCGTGAAGAGAGCTAATCAGACCCTGAAAATTAAGATGGTTAAACTTATGGCAGAGACTGGTCTCCCCTGGGTCACTGTGATGCCTTTGTGGCTGATGTACATGAGGGGGCGGGCTCATGGAAACACTGGGTTGGCCCCTCATGAGATGACTGGTAGACCTACAAAGATGTTAAATACCCCTTTCCCCCAGAACAAGCGGACTCTGATGGGTGGCGACGACGACATAGTAAGTTACTGTACTGCTCTAAACAATGTTCTAAACAAAGGCTTTTTTTCCCAGTGTGAAAGCAGCTTTGCCTCAGCCCCTGGTGGGAATCCTACATAAGCTTCAACCTGGTGACTGGGTTGTGGTCAAGGACCTGAGGAGGAAGCATTGGACCCAGCAGAGGTGGAATGGCCCATTCCAGGTGTTGCTGATAACCCCCACCACTGTTCGAGTGGCTGAGAGATCGACATGGGTACACTCCAGCCACTGCAGGAAGGTTCCATATGATCCAGTTCCAGATGTCCCGGAGGATGGGTTTCCGCCAGACCTAGTTGGCCGTGGGAGAATCAGGATTAAGTCAGAGGAATCCTGGTTGTTGCATTGTTTGCCAGCCTCTTCATCTCAATGACTGTTTGAACCCTGCAGAGAGGGGAATAGGCGAAAGGGGAGGATGGCCCAAATATCACTGCAGTCCCAAGGCGGGACATAATAACAGCCTCTCCAGCTCAAGCCAATGGCAGTCTCAGGACATGAGTCCATTAAACAATAGCCATCCTGAGACCAGAAGAAGCAGGAGCTCGATGCATCCAATGGATGAGCATCACAGCCAGAATCATGAGGAAAACACTTGGTGGTCACACTATACAGTAAAAACTAAACTAACGGTAGAAAAAACCTCCTGTTATGTATGTAGTCTTTTTTCACACTCAGCGATCTCACCATTAAGTAGAGGCCAGCATTAACGACACTATGTGCACTGGAAGTGGTCTTATCAAATTAAACTAAATGGGGTAAACCTTCACAAGTTAGAACTATGAAGGAAAAATGCATTAACTTCTTGACACACCGATCCCGCTGAGTTGCAGCGCGCCAAATTCAAATTAACCTGTTACTCGTACCCCCTACTTTTTCGAACATTCTGTTAAAAATCGCGCAACTTTTCAGCACCCTGCTACTCATGCCAGGAATATAGTATATGCATATGATTAGTATGTGTGGATAGAAAACACTCAGACGTTTATAAAACTGGTTAAATCACGGCTGTGACTATAACAGAACGTGCCTTTCATCGAAAAGTGCAGGAAAATCTGATCACAGAAAAATATATCCATGCGCCACTTCAACCGATTGATAAAGGTGAACCACATTAAATGGGACCGAGCTTGCAATACCTACAGCTTCCACACAATGTCAACAGTCTTGTCATTTGCCTAGGCTTTGTTTCTTGGTCAAACGAACAAGAGACAGCCCATTTCTTCAGGTCTCCGACCGGATATTTTGGTTGAGATTTACCCGGACATTATTTCCAGACGTACAGCTATAGAATATACATCGCCTCGTGATCAATTTGATCGCTTATTAACGTTTACTAATACCTAAAGTTGCATTACAAAAGTATTTCGAAGTGTTTTGTGAAAGTTTATCGTCGACTTTTTTAATTAAAAAAAATGACGTTACGTTATAAAACGCAATTTTTTTCGTTGATCACACAGATCGATATCTAGGCTATATATGGACTGATTTAATCGAGAAAAAACAGACCCAATAGTGTTTATGGGACATCTAGGAGTGCCAACAAAGAAGATGGTCAAAGGTAATGAATGTTTTATATTTTATTTGTGCGTTTTGTGTAGCGCCGACTATGCTAATTATTTTGTTTACGTCCCCTGCGGGTCTTTTGGGGTGTTACATGCTATCAGATAATAGCTTCTCATGCTTTCGCCGAAAAGCATTTTAAAAATCTGACTTGTTGCCTGGATTCACAACGAGTGTAGCTTTAATTCAATACCCTCAGGCACCAGAAATATGTACTTTGTTTAAAATGTATATGTTTACCAATAATCATGTAATGCTTGTACCCTTACATTTTTCTGGAAGACACTTTGTTTCTTGAGAGGAGAATGTGATGGGAAAATTATGTGTTTACCTAATTTGTTGGATATTTAACACGTATTTACTTAACAAACAGTCAATTATTTCTGTACTGCTAATGCTGTGTTAACTTCTTGACGCTAACCATCCTTTAAGCGGGATAATTGTCATCAGCAACCGCTGAAAAGCATAGCGCCACAGTCAAATAATATTACTAAAATATTCATATTCATGAAATCACAAGTGCAATATAGGAAAACACAGTTTAGCCTTTTGTTAATCCACCTGTCGTCTCAGATTTTGAAATCATGCTTTACAGCGAAAGCAATCCAAGCGTTTGTGTAAGTTTATCGATCGCAAGACAAAACATTAAGTACACTTAGCATTAGGTAGCTTGGTCACGAAAATCAGAAAAGCAATCAAATTAATCGTTTACCTTTGATGATCTTCAGATGTTTTCATTCATGAGACTCCCAGTTACACATGAAATGTTCCTTTTGTTCCATAAAGATTATTTTTATATTCAAAATATCTCCGTTTGTTTGGCACGTTATGTTTAGAAATCCACAGGAAAGAGCGGTCACGACAACGCAGACGAAAATTCCAAATAATATCCGTAATGTCCACAGAAACATGTCAAACGTTTTTTATAATCAATCCTCGGGTTGTTTTTAAAATATATAATCGATAATATATCAACCGCAACGGTCTTGTTCAGTAGGAGAGGGAAAGGAAATGGCTGTCCGAACTCTGTTGCGCGAGCAAAACTCATGTGACCACCTGACGCGATGTTATCTTTCTGACTTGTTTTTCAAAATAAAAGCCTGAAACCATACATTTCCAGTAATCTAATCATTTAGATTAGCATACATTTTGTAAAAACAAACATGTTGTTTAGCAAATCTAAAACCTTTTAAAAAATTGGTGCTGTTTCATCATTCAGCGTAATAGTCAAACTAACTTTTTCCCACTCTTAGCTACAATGTTGGCATGTCCCAAAGGTCAATACTGTTCAGATCGTACATGATCTTCTTTCTGTCTGTACAGGGTCTGAAGTTCCAATGTATGCAGATGATACAGTGATATATGCTTTCATAGATCAAATGGTGGCTCTAACCTCCTCTTCTGTTATTGTACAGTCTAGGTTCTCTACCTGGCTATCTAATAATCTAGGTCATTTTATACCAGAGAAAGTATCTATTTCAATGGGACTCGCTGAACAGGAGGATGTATATAAATGTTCATAAAAACATGAAACACACTGTTTATCTTTTTGGATGAGGGTGCCCTTTTATTGCCCTTCTTAATTGCTGGGATTACATTAGAAGTGTTCTGCATTTTTAGATGTCTTTCTAGTAGCCTGCCTGTCTCCTCACCTCCCTCATAAAAACTGTTTCTAAGCCTAAACAGTGCATATTCTGCATTTTTGTTTTACATTTCGTTCAACTGAAATGTGATATCTGTGAAATGTCTTGCCAAATCCCTTTCCAAGACACATACAGTATCTCAGTTTCTAATCTTTTTACTGCTTCAGCCCCTTCTCTCTTCTTTTTGAACACATATGCTATTATTTTCCCTCTAGTATATGCTTTAGAGGTTACCCACACTGTGGAAATCCTTTCAGTTAAGCTGATGTTGATCTCCAAAAAAGGATCTAAGATCATCTGCTAGTGATTGGCTAAATAGCTAATCTTGTAAATGCATGGGGTTGAGTCTAAATCTACCCTTCCTCACATTTTCAGAGTTTATATCAACATGTAACTCTACTATAGCATGATCTGTGAAGGTGATGGGCCCAATCTTGCAATCAATCACATTATCAACCATGAAATTAGATATCAAGAAGGAATCTATTATGGAGTGTGTCTTGTGACAGTGGGTGAAAAAAGCATATTCTTTACCATTCTTAATCTCCATGTCTGTAAGGCCCATATCTTCTGCTGGCATACAGTGGGGCAAAAATGTATTTAGTCAGCCACCAATTGTTCAAGTGGGAGAACTTGCACAATTGGTGGCTGACTAAATACTTTTTTGCCCCACTGTATATATTGCAGGTCTATCCTTTGGCATGGAGTTACATGTAAATGTACTTCTATCAATCATATTGTCCATCACTTGGTTAAAGTCTCCAGCAAGGACGATCTGCCCCTCCATATTTCCCAGTAAAATGTTGACCTCATGAAAAAGAATTAGGGTCCTCCTTGTTAGGAGCATATATGTTACATAACACTACCTTAATCCCATTTATGTCACACTCTGATGTTTCACCTGTCTTTGTGCTTATCTCCACCCCCCTCCAGGTGTAGCCAGTCTTCCTCATTATCACCAGTGTATTTATACCTGTGTTCTGTTTGTCTGTTAACAGTTTGTTTTGTATGTCAAGCCTACCAGCATTTTTCCACATGCTCCTGTCTTGTTCTCGTTCCTGTTTTCTAGTTTTCACAATTTTACCATTCTGCCTGCCCCGACCCTGAGCCTGCCTGCCTTTCTGTACCTTGTCACACAACCCTGGATTTTTGACCTCTGCCTGCCCTGACCCCGAGACGGCCTGCCATTCTGTACCTTATGGACTCCGAGCTGGAATACTGACCTCTGCCTGCCCTTTGACCTATCATTTTGCCTGCCCCGTTCCAGTAATAAACTTTTTTTAATCCGACACTGTCTGCATCTGGGTCTTCTCCTGAAACGTGATCATTTATAAGAGCCTCAATGCAGATAAGCCTGCCAAACTCAGTGTTGCTTCAATATTACAAAATTGAATATTTTGCTTATCAGAATAATACATGAGCTATGATACACTTCTGCAACCCAGCCTCTAAATGTCAGTGCTTCTGTATCTGTTAAATGTGATTCCTGTTTGAATACAATATCCACCTGATTTGATTTTAAATATGTAAAAATATTTTTCCTCTTCACTTGGTTACCACAACAATTTCTGTTCCAAGAAATGATGTTGACATAACCATCAGCCATTTTTGCTCTGAGTTGTTATAGCCTGTGTAATTATAGTTAAGTGTACCATTTAACACGTGACAATTCTAATGAACATCATTATATAAAATGTCACAATATATGCTGCTGCTGTACAATAAAACAGTGCAAATAAATTTAGAAAACCAATCCCAAAATAAAACAAAGAAACTAGGAATCATCACAGAACTGTTTTTGATGATGCAGAAGAGCCTCAACTCAAAATTCCTTACGTAAGGCAATTAAGGATCAGCCACTTTTTTTCCATTTTCACCTAAAATGACAACCAAATCTAACTGCCTGTAGCTCAGGCCCTGAAGCAGGGATATGCATATTCTTGGTACCATTTGAAAGGAAACACTTTGAGGTTTGTGGAAATGTGAAAGGAATGTAGAAGAATATAACACAATAGATCTGGTAAAAGATAATACACAGAAGAAAAACAAAAAAATATGTATTTTTTTGTACCATCATCTCTGGAATGCCATAATATATTATTCCATCCCAGGTGCAATTTAGATTTTGGCCACTAGATGGCAGCTGTGTATGTGCAAATTTTCAGACTGATCCAATGAACCATTGCATTTCTGTTCAAAATGTTGTATCAAGACTGCCCAAATGTGCCCAAATGTGCCTTGAAAACTGTGCACTCTCCTCAAACAATAGCATTGTATTATTTCACTGTAATAGCTACTGTAAATTGGACAGTGCAGTTAGATTAAGAATTTAAGCTTTCTACCAATATCAAATATGTCTGTCCTGGGAAATCTTCTTGTTCCTTACAAGCTCATGATACTCAACTCGTCTAAAGAAGGCCATTGCTTTTGGCTGGTATTGCTTTTTTAATCAACACAACAGTTTTCAGCTGTGCTAACATAATTGTATCTGTACGGTTTTAAACTCACTTTCTGCACCTACTTTCTGACTCCTGGCGTGTACGTTACAGAATAACACCTGTTCAATGTCCCCCGGAGGGTCGTAAACCACTGACTACCGGATCTCACCCTCTTTTCATGTTTCCCACCTCACGCTGGTGGTTCCTGGTCCCCTGGCTGATGCTGTCCCCCATGACAACCCACCGCCACCCCTGGACATCGAGGGAAGCTCAGCCTATGCTGTCAGATCCCTCCTGTATGTCGTGGGGGTTGGCTACAGTACCTGGTGGACTGGGAGGGGTGTGGTCCAGAGGAGCAGTGTTGGTTAAACTCACCTTCTGCACCTGCTTTCTGATCCCCACCGTATACGTTCCAACTTATCAGTTCAAATAGGATACATGTTGTATTAAACAGCATATAAACACTCAAAATGGGTCAAGAGCCATAAGGGGTAGTCTGGATCATTTAGGCTATATTATTAACCTATTATTTAAATGATTTGAAGTCCATATCAATAAATTGTGGGACATTATAGTGCTCAGCATTTAAACATTTTGTGGTCCTGAAGATCGCCCTTGAGACAGCCATCAAGTTCATGGCCTACGAACAGGTGAGAAACAATCAACCGCCACTCTTCGTTGTTTTTAAGACCTGTGGATCAGGTCTATTTCAAGTTACTTTTTTCTTATCTGGTTAACCATGTAACCGCAAGACCGGGCATTATGTCTAAATTACTTCCGGGTTGGAGCGAGCGGTCGCATCGCACTTCGCTCCGCAGGTAGTATAACTTTTTCATTACATTTCATTATAGTACAACGGTTGATTTGTCTAATCTTAGCAATTTCTTCTTAGCTAGCTACATAGCCGTCCTTGTATCAGAGATAATTGCATAATTATCGTATTTCGTCTCCCTAACGTAGCCTTCACTGCTATTCGCCCAGCAGCTAGCCAGCTAGCAAACGCTAGCAAACGCCCACAGATTAGCAGCACTGTAGTGCTATTACACTATTACACTCAACTGAACGACTTGATTAGTTTAGTGTTAGCTAGCTACATAGCTGTGTTTGTATCCAAGATAATTGTGTAGTTTAGAGTGTGTAGTCTTGGAGTGATTATCTTAATTTACCGAGGTTCGCTAGCCAGCTATTTGTCGTCCTTAACGTAGGAGACTCTGCTAGCTAGCCAACAGCTAACAGCTAGCCAACGTCTACTGAATAGTACTCAACAACCCGGTCGCAGTCACAGGTAGTATCACATTTTCATTTCATTTCATTACAGTACAACGGTTTGATTTGTTTGATCGTAGCTAGCTACATAGCTAGCTACATAGCCGTCTTGGTATCAAAGATAATTGTGTAGTCTAGAGCGATTTTCTAGGTTAGCTAGCCAGCTATTGTCGTTCTTTTAACGCAACGTAACGTAAACAACACTGCTAGCTAGCCAGCTAGCACCCGAATAGCAGCACTGCAGAAACTATTACACTCAACGGAACGACTTGATTAGTGTAGTGTCAACAACGCAGCTACTGCCAGCTAGCCTACTTCAGCAGTACTGTATCATTTTAATCATTTTAGTCAATAAGATTCTTGCTACGTAAGCTTAACTTTCTGAATATTCGAGACGTGTAGTCCACTTGTCATTCCAATCTCCTTTGCATTAGCGTAGCCTCTTCTGTAGCCTGTCAACTATGTGTCTGTCTATCCCTGTTCTCTCCTCTCTGCACAGACCATACAAACGCTCCACACCGCGTGGCCGCGGCCACCCTAATCTGGTGGTCCCAGCGCGCACGACCCACGTGGAGTTCCAGGTCTCCGGTAGCCTCTGGAACTGCCGATCTGCGGCCAACAAGGCAGAGTTCATCTCAGCCTATGCCTCCCTCCAGTCCCTCGACTTCTTGGCACTGACGGAAACATGGATCACCACAGACAACACTGCTACTCCTACTGCTCTCTCTTCGTCCGCCCACGTGTTCTCGCACACCCCGAGAGCTTCTGTTCAGCGGGGTGGTGGCACCGGGATCCTCATCTCTCCCAAGTGGTCATTCTCTCTTTCCCCTCACCCATCTGTCTATCGCCTCCTTTGAATTCCATGCTGTCACAGTTACCAGCCCTTTCAAGCTTAACATCCTTATCATTTATCGCCCTCCAGGTTCCCTCGGAGAGTTCATCAATGAGCTTGATACCTTGATAAGCTCCCTTCCTGAGGACGGCTCACCTCTCACAGTGCTGGGCGACTTTAACCTCCCCACGTCTACCTTTGACTCATTCCTCTCTGCCTCCTTCTTTCCACTCCTCTCCTCTTTGACCTCACCCTCTCACCTTCCCCCTACTCACAAGGCAGGCAATACGCTCGACCTCATCTTTACTAGATGCTGTTCTTCCACTAACCTCATTGCAACTCCTCCAAGTCTCCGACCACTACCTTGTATCCTTTTCCCTCTCGCTCTCATCTAACACCTCCCACACTGCCCCTACTGGATGGTATCGCGCCGTCCCAACCTTCGCTCTCTCTCCCCCGCTACTCTCTCCTCTTCCATCCTATCATCTCTTCCCTCTGCTCATACCTTCTCCAACCTATCTCCTGATTCTGCCTCCTCAACCCTCCTCTCCTCCCTTTCTGCATCCTTTGACTCTCTATGTCCCCTATCCTCCAGGCCGGCGCGGTCCTCCCTCCCGCCCCGTGGCTCGACGACTCATTGCGAGCTCACAGAACAGGGCTCCGGGCAGCTGAGCGGAAATGGGGAAAACTCGCCTCCCTGCGGACCTGGTATCCTTTCACTCCCTCCTCTCTACATTTTCCTCCTCTGTCTCTGCTGCTAAAGCCATTGTCTACCACTCTAAATTCCAAGCATCTGCCTCTAACCCTAGGAAGCTCTTTGCCACCTTCTCCTCACTCCTGAATCCCCCCCCCCTCCTCCTCTCTGCAGATGACTTCGTCAACCATTTTGAAAAGAAGGTCGACGACATCCGATCCTCGTTTGCTAAGTCAAACGGCACCGCTGGTTCTGCTCACACTGCCCTACCCTGTGCTCTGACCTCTTTCTCCCCTCTCTCTCCAGATGAAATCTTGCGTCTTGTGACGGCCGGCCGCCCAACAACCTGCCCGCTTGACCCTATCCCCTCCTCTCTTCTCCAGACCATTTCCGGAGACCTTCTCCCCTACCTCACCTCGCTCATCAACTCATCCCTGACCGCTGGCTACGTCCCTTCCGTCCTCAAGAGAGCGAGAGTTGCACCCCTTCTGAAAAAACCTACACTCAATCCCTCCGATGTCAACAACTACAGACCAGTATCCCTTCTTTCTTTTCTCTCCAAAACTCTTGAACGTGCCGTCCTTGGCCAGCTCTCCCGCTATCTCTCTCTGAATGACCTTCTTGATCCAAATCAGTCAGGTTTCAAGACTAGTCATTCAACTGAGACTGCTCTTCTCTGTATCACGGAGGCGCTCCGCACCGCTAAAGCTAACTCTCTCTCCTCTGCTCTCATCCTTCTAGACCTATCGGCTGCCTTCGATACTGTGAACCATCAGATCCTCCTCTCCACCCTCTCCGAGTTGGGCATCTCCGGCGCGGCCCACGCTTGGATTGCGTCCTACCTGACAGGTCGCTCCTACCAGGTGGCGTGGCGAGAATCTGTCTCCTCACCACGCGCTCTCACCACTGGTGTCCCCAGGGCTCTGTTCTAGGCCCTCTCCTATTCTCGCTATACACCAAGTCACTTGGCTCTGTCATAACCTCACATGGTCTCTCCTATCATTGCTATGCAGACGACACACAATTAATCTTCTCCTTTCCCCCTTCTGATGACCAGGTGGCGAATCGCATCTCTGCATGTCTGGCAGACATATCAGTGTGGATGACGGATCACCACCTCAAGCTGAACCTCGGCAAGACGGAGCTGCTCTTCCTCCCGGGGAAGGACTGCCCGTTCCATGATCTCGCCATCACGGTTGACAACTCCATTGTGTCCTCCTCCCAGAGCGCTAAGAACCTTGGCGTGATCCTGGACAACACCCTGTCGTTCTCAACTAACATCAAGGCGGTGGCCTGTTCCTGTAGGTTCATGCTCTACAACATCCGCAGAGTACGACCCTGCCTCACACAGGAAACGGCGCAGGTCCTAATCCAGGCACTTGTCATCTCCCGTCTGGACTACTGCAACTCGCTGTTGGCTGGGCTCCTGCCTGTGCCATTAAACCCCTACAACTCATCCAGAACGCCGCAGCCCGTCTGGTGTTCAACCTTCCCAAGTTCTCTCACGTCACCCCGCTCCTCCGCTCTCTCCACTGGCTTCCAGTTGAAGCTCGCATCTGCTACAAGACCATGGTGCTTGCCTACGGAGCTGTGAGGGGAACGGCACCTCAGTACCTCCAGGCTCTGATCAGGCCCTACACCCAAACAAGGGCACTGCGTTCATCCACCTCTGGCCTGCTCGCCTCCCTACCACTGAGGAAGTACAGCTCCCGCTCAGCCCAGTCAAAACTGTTCGCTGCTCTGGCCCCCCAATGGTGGAACAAACTCCCTCACGACGCCAGGACAGCGGAGTCAATCACCACCTTCCGGAGACACCTGAAACCCCACCTCTTTAAGGAATACCTAGGATAGGATAAGTAATCCTTCTCACCCCCCCCCCCCTTTAAGATTTAGATGCACTATTGTAAAGTGACTATTCTACTGGATGTCATAAGGTGAATGCACCAATTTGTAAGTCGCTCTGGATAAGAGCGTCTGCTAAATGACTTAAATGTATGTAATGTAAAATGTATTAAATCATTAAGTGCCTTAGAATTTAAATTAAATGACAAATGCCTTTTTATTTAGAAATACTCTGTAACAATGACACACTTAGCTAGCTACCCACCTCATTCTTTTCTGTTAGCATGTGCACATATACTGAACAAAAATGTAAACGTGCAAAAGTTTCAAATATTTTATTAGTTACAGTTCATATGGAAATCAGTCAATTGAAATAAATTCATTACTAATCTATGGATTTCACATGACTTGGGTATACAGATATGCATCTGTTGGTCCCATACACCTTACAAAAAGGTAGGGGCGTGGATCAGAAAAGCAGTCAGTATCTGGTGTGACCACCATTTGCCTCATGCAGAAACACAGATCTCCTTCACATAGAGTTGATCAGGCTGTCAATTGTGGCCTGTGGAATATTGTCCCACTCCTGTTCAATTCCTTTGCGAAGTTGCTGGATATTGGCGGTAACTGGAACATGCTGTCGTACACTGAGATCCAGAGCATCCCAAACATGCTCAATGGGTGACATGTCTGGTGAGACTGCAGGCCATGGAAGAAGTGGGACCTTTTCAGCTTCCAGGAATTGTGTACAGATCCTTGCAACATGGGGCCGTGCATTATCCTGCTGAAACATGAGGTGATGGAGGCAGATGACTGCAACAACAATGATCCTCCGGATCTCGTCACTGTATCTATGTGCATTTAAATTGCCATTTTATAAAATTCCTTTGTGTTCGTTGTTCGTAGCTTATGCCTGCCAATACCATAACCCCACGACACAATGGGGCACTTTGACATCAGAAAACCGCTCACCCACGCGACACCATACACTTGGTCTGATGTTGGACGTACTGCCAAATTCTCTAAAACGACGTTGGAGGCAGTTTATGCTAGAGAAATTACCATTCAATTATCTGGCAACAGTTCTGAGGGACATTTCTGCAGTCAGCATGCCAATTGCCTTCAAAATATAAGACATCTGTTGTGTTGTTTGACAAAACTGCACATTTTAGAGTTGCCTTTTACTGTCCCCAGCACAGAGTGCACCTGTGTAATGATCATGCTGTTTAATCTTATTGATATGCCACACCTGTCAGGTGGATGGATTATCTTGGCAAAGTAGAAAAGCTCACTGACAGGATGTAAACAAATGTGTGTGTAAAATTTGAAAGAAATAAGCTTTTTTTTGTGTATGGAACATGGGACTACCACTTTATATGTTGCATTTATATTTTTGATCAGTGTCGTAAGTACACCACCATGCTGTCGGGATAGGTGTTCTTTCAAAATTATTTCCAAGTCGAAGCAAGTTTTTTTCCGAGTTGTCTCAAACTCACTGAAGTCTGCGATTTCCCAGTTCCAAGTTTCCAGTAGTTTTGAATGCGGCAGAAATCATGCTGGATTGACATCATGGCCAGTGTTCTCAAATTTTACCAATTGGATATCACGAAATTGGGGAGAAAAACAGGGTAAATAAATAAAAAGGATAAACATTCACATGCAACACCATGTACCAGAAGTTACGATCTTGTCTCATTGCTGCCACTCCCCTAAGGACTCAACGAAGGTCGAGAGCTAAGCCACACTGCTTCACACTGACATCCTGCTCGCTTAACCCGGAAGCCAGCCGCACCAATGTGTCAAAATGACGACCGAAGTCAGCTTGCAGGCACCCGGCCCGGAGTAGCTAGAGCATGATGAGACAAGGAAATCACGGCTGGCCAATCCATCCCCTAACCCAGACGACGCTGGGCCAATTGTGCTCCATCCCATGGGTCTCCCAGACTAGGCCGGCTGTGACAGAGCCTGGATCAAACCCGAGGCTGCAGTCGCGCATCAACATTCAATGTAAAATTTGCGATTTCCAACTTGTTGTTTGATGTTTATGTCCAATGGCTGATGAGCACCGATATGTTTAATATATAATTTCTCTTCATATGACAAGGGTTGAAAAGGATTTGCCAGTAGATTGTCGACTTCATTCATTATTGATGACTTCTTGTCTAGCTTGCCTTGATCAGTCCGATCAATGCTGCGGTAGATATAACGTGACTTGACATCATTTTATCTGTGGCCAATGACCTTGAGCCTTCTTGGATGGGCACTCCTAATGTAAGTCTATGGCAGCACCCAAGAAGCTTGAATTTTCGAGCTCTACCCATAGATTTTGCAGTGATGTAGTGTCCCGAGTGACAGAACACTGAGCCAATCACGGCACAACTAGAGACCACAGAAGCACTGAGCTAGGCTGAAACACCTGCATTTTGGAGCTCAAGAAAGCAAAAAAAGAGATCTGTTTGCATGCGGCTGTCACACCAGCCTTCGCTTTGGCTCCCCATCCTGTCCAGCTCAGGCGTTCGGTGTCGCCGAACCTACTGCTGGCAAACGCCCTTCACTCATCAACCCCTGACTTGTCTCGTCATCATTACACACCTGGTTCTAAATCCCCACTATCACTGTATATAGATACTCCCTCTGTCATTGGTCTTTGTCGGTCATGTTACTTGTTTTTCTGAGAGGAATCTCTCCTACTATTTCCTAAGCACTTCATAAAACGTATGTTACATACAGTGTCAATATTTTCGATCACTATGTTTGATGTACAATTACAAGATGACATGGTGTCATACTCCAGGTTGTTCCGAACAGAATGAGCCTGTTTGTCTATATTCCGTCTCTCACAGTTGATAAACAATTACAGACCTCTACATGCTTTGTAAGTAGGAAAACCTGCAAAATCGGCAGTGTATCAAATACTTGTTCTCCCCACTGTATATGTATACACTTTGGAGAAGTGTGTGGCCAATTGGAGACACCAGTTAGTCCTCTCCCTCAAACCCTTTGTAAGGGTTGTCGTCGGTGGAAGAAGGATCAGACTAAAGCGCAGCGTGGTAGGTGTTCATGATAATTTATTAAAAACAAACCAAACACTGAAATACAAAACAATAAACGATGTAAACAAAACGAAAAACGAAACAGTACCGTGTGGCCCAAACACCCACAAACCAAAAGTGAAACCCAGGCTACCTAAGTATGATTCTCAATCAGAGACAAGTAACGACACCTGTCTGATTGAGAACCATACCAGGCCAAACACAAAAACCAACATAGAAAAACAAACAGACTGCCCACCCCAACTCACGCCCTGACCATACTAAATAAAGACAAAACAAACAGACTGCCCACCCCAACTCACGCCCTGACCATACTAAATAAAGACAAAACAAACAGACTGCCCACCCCAACTCACGCCCTGACCATACTAAATAAAGACAAAACAAACAGACTGCCCACCCCAACTCACGCCCTGACCATACTAGAACAAAGAATAAAATAACAGAACTATGGTCAGAACGTGACACCCTTGTCATTTTTTATCTTATGTTACATGATGCACCTACCCCACATTTTCCAGGAATATTCTTATCATGTTACTGAATGTATCCAGGGTATTTTTACATTTTGTTATCAACAAATGTGGCGTAAAGTAAAGTAAATGTAAAATGCACACAAAATCAACAGTGTTTGGAGTCAGTCTTGTTTCAGGTGAACTGCTGTGTCCTCGACTGTGGCCTAATAATTTTCCCGTAATCTCCAAACGGTTTTCTTGCTTCACGAGTCACATCTTTTTCATGTTATTACCAATGTTTTGTTTTAGTTGTATGAAAAGCTCTTCCAAAATAAAGTAATTATACTGATCGTGATGTTGTGGTTGTTGTTGTAGTAGTAGTGCCATACCAGAGCCCTGTTCTGGTCCTGCAGCAGGATGACCAGGAGAAAGCAGGCCTTATAGTGAAGATGCTGCTTCCCTTGTCAGGCACCTTGTCTCCTGCCTTCTCCCTGTAGATCTGCAGCAGATCCGGCAGCATGTCCACAGAGTTCTCTACGTCACACACCGCCTTGGTTGTCTTGTCATACTGGTGGAGGGGGACACTCTTAAGGAAGGAAGGCAGCCACGAAGGCAGAGAATGTTCATGTTTAGTAAAAAAATATATGAAAAAAACATTTGATATTCTGAACAGGGCAATACATATCACATAAAGTGAAAATAATAAGAATTACTTCTTTTTTTTTTACCTGTGTGGGATTGATTTGGGCCTGGGCACAACACAACACAGTGGCTGTATGAAAGCACTACAGGAATGTGGGAGGAGGACCCACCTTGGAGAGGTTGAGGAGGACCTGGATGGATGAACCCCATGCAGGGGATGATCCGTTTGCAGCTGCGGATGAGCGCCGAAGATGACCAGCGTGGCTCCGCTCGACACCAGACGCTCACAACACTCCGGGGACAGCCAGAGTGCACACAGGCACACAATCCTTCTACTGCCAATCAGTTTCCCTAACACAGAGTTCATCATATCAGTAGTCCAATAGCACCATCCAGTGTACTACTCTGGCTCACATAATTTGCTGCAACCATTCATATGGTAATGAGAAACATTTTATGTACACCAAGTGTACAAAACATTAGGAACACCTTCCTATATTGAGTTGCACCCCTTTTGCCTTTTTCCTTCGTCGGGGCAAGGTGACGAAAGCATTCCACAGGGATGCTGGTCCATGGGGTGGTGTGGTCTGCCCAACGCATCACAGGAGCAAACTACCTGGCCTCCAGGACACCTACAGCACACGATGTCACAGGAAGGACAAAAAGATTATCAAGGACAACAACCACCTGAGCCACTGCCTGTTCACTCCGCTATCATCCAGAAGGCGAGATCAGTACAGGTGCATCAAAGCTGGGACTGAGAGACTGAAAAAAAGCTTCTATCTCAAGGCCATCAGACTGTTAAATAGACATCACCGGTTATGTAACCTGCACATTAGAGGCTGCTGCCCTTTACATATATTCTTGAAATCACTGGCCACTTTAATAATGGAACACTAGTCACTTTAATAATGTTTACATATTTTTGCTTTACCCATCTCATATGTACTGTATTCTATTCTACTGTATTTTAGTCTATGCCACTCTGACATTGCTTATCCTAATATTTATATATTCAATAATTCCATTATTTTACTTGTAGGTTTGTGTGTATTGTTGTGAATTGTTAGATATTACTGCACTGTTGAAGCTAAGAAACACAAGCATTTTGCTACACCCGCAATACCATCTGCTAAGCATGTGTATGTGACCAATAAAACAAAGACAGTGTTTCAATCTCGTTGTTTCTGAGACCACATTATAGAAGAGAAGTGATAGTTGGCCTCAGACAACAAAACACACTGATCCAAGGTCAGTTGACTTCATCCATCCTAATAGGAACAGTACTTTATCTGTCATCTTAACTGATCCTAGATCAGCAGTTAAAGGTACAGTTGGAGTCAGAAAGGTTATATACACCTTAGCCAAATACATTTAAACTATGTTTTTCACAATTCCTGACATCTTCCAGACTCATATTAATAAGAATCTCCAAACCAAAATTAAATCTAGAATCGGCGTCCTATTTCGCAACAAAGCCTCCTTCACGATGTAATTTACAAAATATCCTCCAACACTCTACTCAGCAAATTGGATGTAGTCTATCACAGTGCCATCCGTTTTGTCACCAAAGACCCATATATTACCCACCACTGCGACCTGTATGCTCTTGTTGGCTGGTCCTCACTACATATTCGTCGCCAAACCCACTGGCTCCAGGTCATCTTTAAGTCTTTGTTAGGTAAACCCCTGCCTTTTCTCAGCTCATTGCACACACACACGGACACGCACGCACACACACACACGCACGCACGCACGCACGCACGCACGCACACACACACACACACACACACACACACACACACACACACACACACACACACACACACACACACACACACACACACCCGTAGCACACGCTCCAGCAGGTATATTTCACTGGTCATCCCCAAAACCTACACCCCCTGTGGCCGCCTTTCCTTCCAGTTCTCTGCTGCCAATGACTGGGACGAATTTCAAAAATCACAGAAGCTGGAGACTTATATAGTCCTCTCAAACTTTTCGACATCAACTGTCAGAGCAGCTTACCGATCACTGTACCTGTACACAGCCCATCTGTAAATAGCACACCCAACTGCCTCATCCCCATATTGTTATTTATTTATTTTTGCTCTTCTGCACCCTAGTCCCCAGTATCTCTACTTGCACATCATCATCTGCACATCTATCACTCTAGTGTTAATTCTAAATTGTAATTATTTTGCCACTATGGTCTATTTATTGCCTTACCTCCCTAATCTTACTATATTTGCACACACTGTACATGGATTTTTCTATGGTGTTATTGACTGTGCGTTTGCTTATCCCATGTGTAACTCTGTGTTGTTTTTGTCACACTGTTCTCAACTGGTTCTCAACTGGCCCAACTGGTTAAATAAAGGTGAAATAAAACATTTCCGTCAAACAGCGTAGCCAGAATAACAGCAAAGTAGGTTTGCGTTTGTTTGCGTTTGTTTAAGCTGTTTTCTTGTGACATTTATTTGGATACATCCATAACAATGAGCTAATGATGCACAATTTCACCTGGCATAGAAAATGTGGTCTCTCGTCAGGACACTGTTGTTCAGAGCAGAAGAGCTAGCCAACAACACAATCACTTCAAACTGAAGCTGGAAAGACAGCCAACCAACTGCATTTCTATTGACATTTCTTTATATATATCCATAAAAATGATGCCAGCTGTTTCACGATTTCGACGGCTGAGAAAAGCTGCTTGCCTGTCTCGTCCCGACTGCTGACACGTTCATTACTCTGGGACAGCTGGAGATCGAATTTGAATATCGAAACAATGCTGCAAATAACAGCGAGACAGACGGCAAGGTTTATAGAAATCTCCACTGTTGAAAACTAAATGTTAGTTTAAGAGAAATATGAGATAATATCTAGATTATTTTTATAGTGGAGAAGTTGGAAAAAATGCCTGGTTGGGCTGATGAGACAGCGGATTTTGTAGTCAGATGGACCAGAGTAAATAGACATTTTAGCCGTTGGTAACTTGTGGAATAGACATAAGCTGGAATGTGGTTTTAACCAATCAGCATTTAGTTTCCCAAAGGCTGAAGCAGTCCCCCTTTCTCGCCATCTCCAATTTCGGGCAATTCTTGAGCTCAGAGCATGCATTTGTAGGCCATTTGCTGCTATAGCCCCTTGCTTTAGCTACTGTCATTGAATTAGATAAATATTTTCAAAAAGAAATGTAACCTTTAATTAACTAGTCAAGTCAGGTGCAAAATCAAGGTGACTTACAAAAATGAGGTACAAGAGCAAGAGAGGGAGTGCTGTGATGTAGTGTCCACAACTAAAGAATAATTCTGGAATCTGAAAGGACACCTATCCCGACAGCATGATGGTGTACTTACGACACTGATCAAAAATATAAACGCAACATA
Source organism: Oncorhynchus keta (assembly GCF_023373465.1). NCBI lineage: Eukaryota > Metazoa > Chordata > Actinopteri > Salmoniformes > Salmonidae > Oncorhynchus > Oncorhynchus keta. The sequence goes on from NC_068446.1 coordinate 8,891,022, forward strand.
TAAAGTGGTGGTCCCATGTTCCATACACAGAAAAAGCTTATTTCTTTCAAATTTTACACACAAATTTGTTTACATCCTGTTAGTGAGCTTTTCTACTTTGCCAAGATAATCCATCCACCTGACAGGTGTGGCATATCAATAAGATTAAACAGCATGATCATTACACAGGTGCACTCTGTGCTGGGGACAGTAAAAGGCTACTCTAAAATGTGCAGTTTTGTCAAACAACACAACAGATGTCTTATATTTTGAAGGCAATTGGGATGCTGACTGCAGAAATGTCCCTCAGAACTGTTGCCAGAGAATTGAATGGTAATTTCTCTAGCATAAACTGCCTCCAACGTCGTTTTAGAGAATTTGGCAGTACGTCCAACATCAGACCAAGTGTATGGTGTCGCGTGGGTGAGCGGTTTTCTGATGTCAAAGTGCCCCATTGTGTCGTGGGGTTATGGGATTGGCAGGCATAAGCTACGAACAACGAACACAAAGGAATTTTATAAAATGGCAATTTAAATGCACATAGATACAGTGACGAGATCCGGAGGATCATTGTTGTTGCAGTCATCTGCCTCCATCACCTCATGTTTCAGCAGGATAATGCACGGCCCCATGTTGCAAGGATCTGTACACAATTCCTGGAAGCTGAAAATGTCCCACTTCTTCCATGGCCTGCATTCTCACCAGACATGTCACCCATTGAGCATGTTTAGGATGCTCTGGATCTCAGTGTACGACAGCATGTTCCAGTTACCGCCAATATCCAGCAACTTCGCAAAGGAATTGAACAGGAGTGGGACAATATTCCACAGGCCACAATTGACAGCCTGATCAACTCTATGTGAAGGAGATCTGTGTTTCTGCATGAGGCAAATGGTGGTCACACCAGATACTGACTGCTTTTCTGATCCACGCCCCTACCTTTTTGTAAGGTGTATGGGATCAACAGATGCATATCTGTATTCCCAGTCATGTGAAATCCATAGATTAGTAATGCATTTATTTCAATTGACTGATTTCCATATGAACTGTAACTAATAAAATATTTGAAACTTTTGCACGTTTACATTTTTGTTCAGTATATGTGCACATGCTAACAGAAAAGAATGAGGTGGGTAGCTAGCTAAGTGTGTCATTGTTACACAGTATTTCTAAATAAAAAGGCATTTGTCGTTTAATTTCAATTATAAGTATGGCACTTAATGATTTAATACAAAATGTTTAAATGCTGAGCACTATAATGTCCCTGCCAACCTAGTGTGTCGCACTCGCAAATGCTTCACAATTTATTGATATGGACTTCAAATCATTTAAATAATAGGTTAATAATATAGCCTAAATGATCCAGACTACCCCTTATGGCTCTTGACCCATTTTGAGTGTTTATATGCTGTTTAATACAACATGTATCCTATTTGAACTGATGAGTTGGAACGTATACGGTGGGGATCAGAAAGCAGGTGCAGAAGGTGAGTTTAACCAACACTGCTCCTCTGGACCACACCCCTCCCAGTCCACCAGGTACTGTAGCCAACCCCCACGACATACAGGAGGGATCTGACAGCATAGGCTGAGCTTCCCTCGATGTCCAGGGGTGGCGGTGGGTTGTCATGGGGGACAGCATCAGCCAGGGGACCAGGAACCACCAGCGTGAGGTGGGAAACATGAAAAGAGGGTGAGATCCGGTAGTCGGTGGTTTACGACCCTCCGGGGGACATTGAACAGCCCCATAAACTGGGGGCTCAGCTTCTGGCGGAGCGGGAGGTTCCTGCCGCCTGGAAAAGAGTTGAATCTTGTGAGGTGTTATTCTGTAACGTACACGCCAGGAGTCAGAAAGTAGGTGCAGAAAGTGAGTTTAAAAAGGTACAGATACAATTATGTTAGCACAGCTGAAAACTGTTGTGCTGATTAAAAAAGCAATACAACTGGCCTTCTTTAGACGAGTTGAGTATCTGGAGCATCAGCATTTGTGTGTTCCATTACAGGCTCAAAATGGCCAGAAACAACAGTTTCTTCTGAAACTCGTCATGCTATTCTTGTTCTGAGAAATGAAGGCTCTTCCATGCAAGATATTGTCAAGAAACTGAAGATCTGGTAAACCCCTGTGTACTACTCCCTTCACAAAAAAGAGCAAACTGGCCCTAACCAGAATAGAAAGAGGAGTGGGAGGCCCCGGTGCACAACTGAGCAAGAGGACAAGTACATTAGTGTCTAGTTTGAAAAACAGACGCCTCACAAGTCCTCAACTGGCAGCTTCATTAAATAGTACCCGCAAAACACCAGTCTCAAAGTCAACACTAAACAGGCAACTCTGGAAGGCTGGCCTTCTATGAGGAGTTCTTCTGTCCAGTGTTAGGATACAGCTTCAGGACAAAGTTTGACAGCATTAGTAAAAATGTGATCGATACATGTGGATGATCTTGTTCCTGTAGTGTTTTTAAACACCCTGGTAGGTTGATTAATAACCTGAACCAGATTACAGGCACTGGTTACAGTAAGAAGCTTCCTTTTGAGCAGACAGCTTGATGAAAACCGGTCAATATTCAGGTCCCCAAGGAAGTAGACCTCTCTGTTTACATCACATACACCATACACGGATTGAGCAGCAGTACCAGGAGAATGCGTGTGTCACGTTCATTGTATGGAGGAGACCAAGGTGCAGCGTGATACGAATACATACTCTTTAATTAAACGAAGAAACACAAAAAAACGTACAAAATAACTAAACAAACGTGAAGCTATGTAAACTGAGTGCTGACACAGGCAACTATACATAGACAATAACCCACAGATAAACCAAGGAACATGGCTACCTAAATATCCCAATCAGAGACAACGATAAACAGCTGCCTCTGATTGAGAACCAATCTAGGCAACCATAGACATATAAACCCCCAGACTAGAAAACCCCTAGACATACAAAAAAAACTAGACAATACAAAAAAACAAACACACCACCCTTGTCACACCCTGACCAAACCAAACAATAAAGAAAACTAAGGTCAGGGCGTGACAGAGTGAGTGAGTCTCGAGTAAAGCCCCCATTTGTTTGTGTAGCAAAACCTCTCAGGATTTTAGAGTCCTGGAGAGGCTGTGAAAAGCCTAGCTTGTTCTATTTCAGATACGGTTGTTTCCACCAATGAATTGGCTGAATCAAGAAGGTTGGCCGCATCCCATAATAGCCTGTCGTCTGCCTCTGAAATGTCATTTAAAATGGTGAAATCCCCGGTTTGGTTGTTTCATTGTGAATGTTCGGTGAGCCGGATTCCTCCATGTGCTCTAGATGTGTGAGGTCTTCTGTGCCATTGTACGCCGGGGAGGAATCTGAAAGAAAATAATACAAACAAAATAGGTTACTAACTTCTTAAGGTATAGGGGGCAGCATTTTCACTTTTGGATAAATAGCGTGCCCAATTTCAACTTCCTGCTACTCATGCCAAGAATATAAGATATGCATATTATTAGTAGATGTGGATAGAAAACACTCTGAAGTTTCTAAAACTGTTTAAATCATGTCTGTGAGTATAACAGAACTTATGTAGCAGGCAAAACACAGAGGACTAACCGTTCAGTCTTTGGAATTTGGTTGAGGTTATTCCTTTGTGCAATGAAGAAATACGGCCATCTAGGAAATGGGTAACACTTTTGAGAGTTGCGCAATACTTGAAAAGTAGCATTGGTTTGTTGTCTTCCTGTATTGAACACAGATAGACCCGTCTTCAATTTGATCGATTATTAACGTTTAAAAATACCTAAAGTTGTATTACAAAAGTAGTTTGGAATGTTTTGGCAAAGTTTACAGGCAACTTTTGAGATATTTTGTAGTGACGTTGCGCAATTTGGAAGCTGTTTTTTTCTGGATCAAACGCGCCAAATAAATAGACATTTTGGATATATATGGACGGAATTAATCGAACAAAAGGACCAATTGTGATGTTTATGGGACATATTGGAGTGCCAACAAAATAAGCTCGTCAAAGGTAAGGCGTGTTTTATATTTTATTTCTGCGTTTTGTGTAGCGCCTGCAGGGTTGAAATATGCTACTCTCTTTGTTTAGTGTTGTGCTATCATCAGATAATAACCTTTTATGCTTTCGCCGAAAAGCCTTTTTAAAATCTGACATGTTGGCTGGATTCACAACGAGTGTAGCTTTAATTTAGTATCTTACATATGTGATTTAATGAAAGTTTGATTTTTATATCATTTTATTTTAATTTGCCGCGCTGCATTTTCCCTGTTTTTTGGCCAAGTGTCCCCTATGCCATAAGAAGTTAAACATAAAACATGTTAGATAAAAAATGTCAAATACATTTCAGGTATTATACTATACATTAACAATACATCATTAAAATACCTCTGCTTTTTTGATGGGCTGTTCTGACGAATCGCGGAAACCAGGGGTTCTGGACTTTTTCCACCAAGCATTCCCGATTCTGCCGGGCCTGTCTCGTTGGAGCCTGAAAAAACATTATTTGTCCTTGTTTTAACATATTCAAGCCTAAAAATGTATAAATAATAAAAATATGTATAACTAATAATATATATATAATGGCTTCATACCGTGTCAATAGAGTGCCGTCTCGTGAAGCCGTAAGTTCCCTGCCTAAAAAACTCTAAATCCCCAACCTTCAAACTAGTGTCATGCAGTGCACAACAACATTCATTGTTTAGTGTCATATCCATCTTTGAGAATGGCCCACTGGAATGTACTAAAATTAGAACAGGTGTGCACTTCACACCCTGTGTTAAATGCTGTGGGTCCCTTCATATGCATTCCACTCATTACATGGCATGCCACTGCTGGTGATCTTGTCCCATTGATTCTGCTGGGGGTGTTACAGTAAGTTTGGGTTGACACGTTTGGGGAGATGCCTCTTTGATATCAATTCCAGTTGGTGCGTGTCCTAGAACTATACATGGCATGGTATCAACTGAGGGTATCTGAGGTATTGGGAGATTTAGGGTGAGGGTTACTTTGGTAACTTGAGGGTTAGTTTGGAGGCACCTTTGGCAGCGGTTACAGCCTCGAGTTTTAGCTGTGACGCTACAAGCTTGGCACTCCTGCATTGTCTTGGCTGTGTGCTTGGGGTCGTAATCCTGTTGGAAGGTGAACCAGCCTGCATGGAGCTGCCAGCCTGCATGGAGCAGCCAGAGCTGCCAGTCTGCATGGAGCAGCCAGAGCTGCCAGTCTGCATGGAGCAGCCAGAGCTGCCAGTCTGCATGGAGCTGCCAGTCTGCATGGAGCAGCCAGAGCTGCCAGTCTGCATGGAGCGGCTAGACTAAGACATTGATTGAGTGGAGTCCACGTCCCTCGCCGGAGCCGCCACCATGGACAGACGCCCACCCGGACCCTCCCCTATTGTTTTGCTGTGCGTCCCGGGAGTCCGCACCTTAGGGGGGGGGGATTCTGTCACGCCCTGGTCGTAATATATTGTGTTTGTCCTCATTTATTTGGTCAGGCCAGGTGTGACATGGGTTTATTGTGGTGTGTTTTGTGGGGTGTTGGGTGTGTGGCTTAGTGGGGTTATCTAGCAAAGTCTATGGCTGTCTGGAGTGGTTCTCAATCTGAGGCAGGTGTGTATCGTTGTCTCTGATTGGGAACCATATTTAGGCAGCCATATTCTTTGAGTGTCCTTAGTGTTCTTGTTCCTGTCTCTGTGTTAGTTTACACAAGTATAGGCTGTTTCGGTTTAAGTTACGTTCATTACGTTCTTTGTTTTGTAGTGTTTGTTATTGATTCATGTTTTACGTTTGTTTATTAAACATGGATCGCAATCTACACGCTGCATTTTGGTCCGACTCTCCTTCACCACAAGATAACCGTTACACAAAGGATATACTGAATGCAGAATGATAGCAACGGCTGGTTACTTACAAAATGTGGAAAATGGCAAGGGGTCTGAATACTTTCTGAATCCAGTGTATTTGTAAGCAGGGATTATTTTTTATGAGCTCGAGAGAACAATATACTGTAAACTTAGCTTTACCTGCAGATCGAGCCTTATCCACCAAGTGCTAACAGTCAGTGTCTATACTGAACAAAGCTATAAAAGCAACATGCAAAATTTTAATAAATTACAGTTCATATAAGCAAATTGAAATAATTTCTTTAGGCCCTAATCTATGGATTTCACATGACTGGGCAGTTGTGCAGCCTTGGGTGGGCCAACTGGTGAGCCAGGCCCAGCCAATCAGAATTGGCTGAGGTTTTTTTACCTCACAAAAGGGCTTCATTACAGACCGAAATACGCCTCAGTTTCATCAGCTGTCTGCTTGGCTGGTCTCAGATTATTCCGCAGGTGAAGAAGCCGGATGGGGAGGTCCTGAGCTGGCATAGTTACATGTGGTCTGTGGTTGTGAGGCCTGTTGGACGTAATGCCAAATTCTCTGAAACGATGTTGGAGGCGCCTTAAGGTGGACAAATGAACATTAAATTCTCTGGCAACAGCTCTGGTGGACATTCCTGCAGTCAGTATGCCAATTGCACTCTCCCTCAACTTGAGACATTGTGTGGCATTGTTTTGTGACTGGCCTTTAATTGTCCCCAGCACAAGGTGCACCTGTGTAATGATCATGCTATTTAATCATCTTCTTGATATGCCACACCTATCAGGTGGATGGATTATTTTGGCAAAGGAGAAGTGTTCATGATCAGGGATGTAATTACATGTGTACTTTTTGTGAGTATGGAACATTTCCGGGATCTTTATTTTTTTCAGCTCATGAAACATGGGACCAATACTTTACATGTTGCTTTTATATTTTTGTCCAGTATAAATGTGGTCAAGTACTGCAAAAAAAGACCTAGTTAAGCTACAGCTGGCCCAGAACAAAGCAACACATCTTGCTCTTCATTGTAATCAGAGGGATAAGATAAATACTATGCATGCCAGTCTCTCTTGGCTACGAGTTGAGGAGAGACTGAATGCATTACTTATTTTTATAAGAAACATTAATGTGTTGAAAATTCCAAATGGTTGCATAGTCAACTTACACACAACTCTGACACACACACTTACCCCACCAGACATGCCACCAGGGGTATTTTCACAGTCCCCAAAGCCAGAACAAATTCAAGAAAGCGTTTAGTATTATATAGTCATTATTTAATGGTACTCCCTTCCATGTCATATTGCTCAAATGAGCAGCAAACCTAGTTAAAAACAAACAAACAGATAAAGCAACACTTCACAGCACAACACCTCTCCCCTATTTGACCAATATATTTTGTTAGTTCCTGATTGGATCTTTATCTGGGTTTCGCCTGTAGCATCAGTTCTGTTGCACTCACAGACAATATCTTTGCAGTTTTGGAAACATCAGAGTGTTTTCTATCCAAAGCTGTCAATTATATGCATAGTCGAGCATCTTTTCGTGACAAAATATCTTGTTTAAAACTGGAATGTTTTTCATCCAAAAATTAAAATATCGCCCCCTAGTCGTAAAAGGTTAATAAGACGGCTATGTGTGCTGTTTTTAAATTGATTTAAATTGGTTCTTGTCTATTAATGTTCTGTATTATGTCATGTTTTGTGTGGACCCCAGGAAGAGAAGCTGCTGCTTTCGCAACAGCAAATGGGGGTCCTAATAATACAAAACAAAAAATGTGGGGTATCATCAGCATACAAGTGCAGGTTACATTTATTTAAAGACAAGTCAACAGGGTTCATGTAAAAAGTAAACAGTACAGGACCCAGAATCGACCCCTGTGGGACACCTTTTCTTATGTCCAGAAAACCTGATCTAACACCGTCAGTAGTTACACATTGAGGTCTATCTGTCAAGTATTTTTTTTTACCAGTTACATGCAGGCTGGTATAGGGCATTTGAGGAAAGCGTCTGAATTAGCAGTGAGGGATTAACAGTATCGAAGGCTTTTGACAGGTCAATGAAGAGGGCAGCACAATGTTGCCTTTAATCCATACAGTTAATAACATAATTTATACTGTAGCTAGGGATGCAACAGAGATAGTGTTATGATCTGGTCTAAAACCAGACTGATGTATGTTTAGAATACATTTCAAAGTTAAGAAAGATCTTAGCTGAGAATTAATCAAGGATTCTACAATTTTAGCTAGGTAAGAAAGTTTAGAAATAGGTCACAAGGGTCACAACCTTTGTGAAGGGGGAGTATATGGACCACCTTCCAAACCCAATTTTTTTTATGTAGTTTTTTTTAGCCCATATATATTGTTGTAACTTTTTAATCACTAAAATATTGCATGAATGCACATTAGACATGGCAAAATACATACAATTGCAAGACAATTTTCATTAAAACTGCTACATTTTCTTTCACCCCATAACAAAATGTGTAGAATTGCAGGTAATAAGCTTTAAACCTGCAACATTCTCTTCACCAACATGAGGCGTGTGAACAGTTTGCGTCATGAACAGAGCTTGTGCCCATAGAAATAGACGTGGTGCGTGTGCACGCGCGGGATGTTCCCCAATGTTAGAAGGAGGGCCCCCAAGTGAAAAAGTTTGGGTACCCCTAAGCTAGAGGTTGGTAGAGAGAAAAGCAATTGATTGACTGACCAGGGTCAAATAAACCACCATTTCTCTCAAATAAAAAGTCTGTCGAGATAAAATGATGATTAAAAGCAACACTTATCCCATTTTTCTCAGTTATGCCAGAGTCAGACAGAACTTGCTTTAGGCAGAGGAGAAGATGCATTTGTATGTGCATGTACTAAATGTAAAAAGATCTGCAGCAGAGTCAGAGCTTAAAAAGTAGCTTGATCTAGCTTACTTAATCGAGATAGTACATCTGCAATGTGCCGGGATGGGTGGTGCATGCATGTTTACTAACCTTCCGCTCCCATAGAAAGCTTTTGTTTGTTTAGTAAATGACATGGGTGCTATAGCATCTACAGCAGGGGTAGCCAATCCTCATCCTCCTGGACACCTACTGGGTGTAGAGGCTTTTGCTCCAGCCCTACTCAAAAAACACCTGAGGTAACGTTGGCCATCCCCGATCTACAGTATGCATGATGCCAGCTCATCTGAGTGGAAGTTCTATATTCCTGTATGCTGGGCATTAGGAGGAGCCATGCTGTTCATTCCTCCCTCCCTCTAAGATGTGTTTTGTAAAAACAAATGAATGGATTAATCCACTAATTAGTATTGGAGGCAACCTTTTTACAGCCAAACAAATGAAAAGAGGAAAAACATAACTGTGACTGACTGGCAGGCCAGGTGGTGTGTCATTAAGCTCTGCTGTGCTGTGTGATTAAGTAGCCCCACAGCAGCTATGAGGCTGTGCTTCGAATGAATGGAGTGATAAATGCCTCAAATGAGTGACTTCTGTCTGCCTGCGGTCGCTATGGCAATAGAGGCAATGCAGAAATGGAACTGTGGAATTGGTTGCCATGGAGGCACGCTGTGATGCTTTGTGAGGCTCTTAAGTTTGCAAATGTCCTTGTACTGGAATGGATTCTTTTTTTTTTTTTTTTTTCTTTCTTTTTTTCAAAGGTGGAAAGAGAGGCTTTTGTGTCAAAGGCTATTATAGAACACAATGGTTGTGTGGGACAATGCGAAGCATGACTCGTTGTAACACACGGCTAAGAGAACAAAACATGGATGTCTTTTAGTTCACCCTCACTAAACACTTACCCTTTTCAATATCGATACAATTTTCTGGTGGTACTGAGTACTGACATATTGGAACGAGAATGTAAAAAAAGAGAAAGAGAATGTATGAAAGACCTTTTCATTAAATAATTAAATAATATATACCAGAAAAGTATAGTGTGACATTTCCATTTCCCCCCTGGGGATCAATCAATATTAGTTGAATCAGCAATGTTTGTGCACGGACAGAACAAAAGCCAGAAAACCCTTGGCCCTCCAGATCTGGAGCGTCCCACCCCTATGCTAACAGAAACACATCAATCAGACAATCAATCAAAACTATAGTTCCTGTCCCCAGGTGCGTCTCGCCTGAAGGCGAGGTCAGAGGTACCGGTAACGGACCAGTGTTCCCCAACCCCTGCTACAGCCAGGCCATCTGTCATAACCGTGGTGATGGCGACTCGTGTTTCTGCGTGCCTGGGTTCCAGGGTGTGCGCTGCCTGATAGAGGTGAACAAGTGTGTCACAGCCCTGCAGGAACGGAGCCACCTGTATAGACAGGGTGGGCAGGTACGACTGTCTCTGCAGCCCAGGGTTTACAGGTAAGATGAGAAGCGACAGCTCCTTCGGGGCTTTGTTAAGTAGTTACCAAATGGGAGAAAATGTTTTGAAACAGGCATGTGTTATGTGAATTTAGGTCGCAAACCCTCTTAAATGGTTTAGATCAAGGGGTGGCCAATCTTAGCTGCAGAGGTCCGGTATGTGAGTGCAGGCTTTTGCTCCAGCCAGGAAGTAACACATCTCTTAATAAACTAGTTTTTAATTATAACTTTGATAAGTTGTATCATGTGTGTTCCCGGTCACAGGATGAAGATTGCTCACCACTGACCCAATGAGTAAAACAGATGCCATCTAGTGGCAATTTGAGTTATGTACACTAGTCCTCAAATCTAACCCTCTGTTCTATAGCCTCTTCTATGCTATAGCCCATACATTTAAAAATAGAAATACAAAAACATGAAATCAGGATATCTATAGGCTTTCCATGCTCGATAACATCCAGTTATAGAAATAGAGATTTGCTCATGAAAGATCATCTATGGGTAATCCTAGCTCTTTAGAGAATCTTAGGAAAGATTAAATACACACTTAGAAAATATTCTATTTTTTCTATGTAGTCCATCGCCCTGTGTTCTGGTCTACAGTATGATTGATCTGGGATTCAGAATTACATAGTAGAACACAGATGAAAGCCACGCAGGGGGGCTTATGTCAAAACGGACACAGAAACAAACATGAACAACACGAGTAAAGGAAACAGAGCCTCTAATATCAGTATATAACGATACGTAAGCCATTCAACATGAAAGCATTTGACATTGAGTATTATCTCCACAGGTGCATGTTGATATTCCCCTTCATGTTTCCATAAACTGACCTGTCCAGATGGTTTGGCCAGTGTGTATTATACGACCAGAACCCTGTGACTGACTCTGTCGGCCATATTGGATGTTTGATGTTCCAGATGCCCACCTGTGAGGTCCAGATTGATGAGTGTCAAGGGTGGGAGTTGTCATGACTACGTCAACAGTTTCTCGTGTACCTGCATGTCCAGTTTCCAGGGAGACCACTGTGAAATCGAAATTGACGAGTGCCAAGACCAGCCATGCCAAAATGGGGCTCTGTGTCCTGAAGGGGTTTTAATGAGTAAGACGTTTGTGTGTGTGTGAGAGATTTGAATTTTGTGGAGTAGAACAAGAAACGCCTGCATAATGCTTGCTTGTATAGCTTCACTTTTTATTGGAAAAGTAATTAGCACTGAAACTGAAAGATCTGTAACTAAAAATCGTTATCGTTCAGGTACAGCTGCGACTGCTCTCAGACCACCTTCACTGTGAAACTCCTCTCCTTCCATGCAATCCCCAGCCCTGTGTCAACAGCGCCACCTGTGTGGAGGACAAGGGGAACTATACATGTGACTGTTGGCCAGGTACAGTACAGTACAGTCACACAGTTACAGAACAGAAAGCACAGTAGGCATGTCATTTGTTCTTGAAATGGCATCTGCAGCCCCTCTCTAGACGCCCCCTACGAAGGTATGAGAGTAAGGTGGAGTGAGGGAAAGACAGGGATCTCATTCTAAGAACTTGGTGAGAGCGTGGTTGTCCTATGGTTATTTTGCATTCAAGCTTCCCACAACTTCCTGGAAATAGTGCAGGATAATTGCTTGGTTTTGGAACATTCTCAGCACATTAAGGAACTTGACAAAAAAAAAATAATAATTGTTGGCTTCCTAAAGATTCACGAATGGTTCAATTGATTTTTTATTTTAGGTATTATTCTAGGAACACTAAATGATTTGACATTGGGAATGTTGTCAACGTTCAGAGAACTTTCAGAAACAACATCCTTCTGTGGGAATTTCAGTACTTCCATACAACATTCCACACAAAGTTCCCATCTGGTTCGATTTAATGTCATGTTTTTACTACATTCTGGAAACGTACTCAAAAATGGTGTGACTTAACTGATGTTCTCAGTTCACCGGATGTGCTACCTGTCCCAGACCTGCTGTTTTAAACTCTCTAGAGACAGCAGGTGCTGTGAAAAGCTATGAAAAGCCAACTGACATTTACTCCTGAGGTGCTGACCTGTTGCACCCTCTACAACCACTGTGATTATTATTATTTGACCCTGTTGGTCATCTATGAACATTTGAACATCTTGGCCATGTTCTGTTATAATCTCCACCCGGCACAGCCAGAAGAGGACTGGCCACCCCTCATAGTCTGGTTCCTCTCTAGGTTTCTTCCTAGGTTCCGGCCTTTCTATGGAGTTTTTCCTAGTCACCGTGCTTCTACACCTGCATTGCTTGCAGTTTGGGGTTTTAGGCTGGGTTTCTGTACAGCACATTGACATCAGCTGATGTAAGAAGGGCTTTATGAATACATTTGATTGATTGATTGATTGATTGATTGATTGATTGATTGATTGATTGATTGATCGATTGATTGATCGATTGATGGATTCAGAGAATGTATGGTTCTCTTTTATGTCAGTTCTTGGTAATATTCTGGGAATGTCAATAAGCTCTAAATTCTGTTCTCAGAACATAAAGAAAACTTTCCATGAAAACCACAAAAACATTTCATAGAATGTTCTTAGTGTTATTTAAAAACACATCCATTATGTTCTCAATATATTGAGAAAGCTATCCATAAGAAATAAAATACATTTAACCCTTAGAACATGTTCTAAGAATGTTACTTAAAACATAAATTCCGTTCGCAGAACATTTAGAAAACTTTCTATATAAACTAAATAAACCACAAGAAAACTTCATGCTGCGTTCGTGACCAAGTGGGGAGTTACCACCATAGAGTTAGATAGATGACTCTAGATTAATAAAACCTATTTTAGCATTGGCATTGCCATTGAGGTCTTCCACCATTTTAAAGTAGTCAACTGGGTAGGCCTTCCTATGGGTGAAGGAAGGATTACATGATACATGTCTTCAGGAGGAATCAGCCAATGGATTATACTCGTGAGCAAACATTCCATAACTGTAGGTGGCAGTAAGATAGCTAACCTTGGCTTTATACCTGTTCAAACAACACAGTCTACCTGGCTGTATGCACCCTTTCAGTATGTTTCCCAACTCATAGAAGTAGTAGGGGAAAAATTGACTACTTAAAAATGGAGATGGCCTCAATGGTTCTGTCCATACGCTCACAAACAACATCATGCTCACAAACAACATCAACCTAATACAACCTAATGCATTCAACTGAAATGTGTCTTCTGAATTTAACCAAACCATATCATATCAATCATATATGCCATTTAGCAGACGCTTTTATCCAAAGCGACTTACATTCATGTGTGCATACATTCTACGTATGGGTGGTCCCGGGGATCGAACCCACTACCCTGGCGTTACAAGCGCCATGCTCTACCAACTGAGCTACAGAAGGACCACAACCCCTCTGAATCAATGGGACATAGAGAATGATAGAGATATCATCTTTATGTATGTTTTCCACATAAGACTGGGTTAAATACACTGCTCAAAAAAATAAAGGGAATACTTAAATAACACAATGTAACTCCAAGTCAATCACACTTCTGTGAAATCAAACTGTCCACTTAGGAAGCAACACTGATTGACAATACATTTCACATGCTGTTGTGCAAATGGAATAGACCGGTGGAAATTATAGGCATTTAGCAAGACACCCCCAATAAAGGAGTGGTTCTGCAGGTGGGGACCACAGACCACTTCTCAGTTCCTATGCTTCCTGGCTGATGTTTTTGGTCACTTTTGAATGCTGGCGTGGCGGTGCTTTCACTCTAGTGGTAGCATGACACGGAGTCTACAACCCACACAAGTGGCTCAGGTAGTGCAGCTCATCCAGGATGACACATCAATGTGAGATGTGGCAAGAAGTTTTGCTGTGTCTGTCAGCGTAGTGTCCAGAGCATGGAGGCGCTACAAGGAGACAGGCCAGTACATCAGGAGACGTGGAGGAGGCCGTAGGAGGGCAACAACCCAGCAGCAGGACCGCTACCTCCGCCTTTGTGCAAGGAGGAGCAGGAGCACTGCCAGAGCCCTTCAAAATGACCTCCATCAGGCCACAAATGTGCATGTGTCTACTCAAACGGTCAGAAACAGACTCCATGAGGGTGGTATGAGGACCCGGCGTCCACAGGTGGGGGTTGTGCTTACAGCCCAACACCATGCAGGACATTTGGCATTTGCCAGAGAACACCAAGTATTGGCAAATTCGCCACTGGCGCCCTGTGCTCTTCACAGATGAAAGAAGGTTCACACTGAGCACATGTGACAGACGTGACAGTCTGGAGACACCGTGGAGAATGTTCTGCTGCCTGCAACATCCTCCAGCATGACTGGTTTGGAGGTGGGTCAGTCATGGTGTGGGGTGGCATTTCTTTGGGGGGCTGCACAGCCCTCCATGTGCTCGCCAGAGGTAGCCTGACTGCCATTAGGTACCGAGATGAGATCCTCAGACCCCTTGTGAGACCATATGCTGGTGTGGTTGGCCCTGGGTTCCTCCTAATGCAAGACAATACTAGACCTCATGTGGCTGGAGTGTGTCGGCAGTTCCTTCAAGAGGAAGGCATTGATGCTATTGACTGGCCTGCCCGTTCCCCAGACCTGAATCCAATTGAGCACATCTGGGACATGTCTCGCTCCATCCACCAACGCCACGTTGCACCACAGACTGTCCAGGAGTTGGCAGATGCTTTAGTCCAGGTCTGGGAGGAGATCCCTCAGGAGAGACCATCCGCCACCTCATCAGAAGCATGCCCAGGCGTTGTAGGGAGGTCATACAGGCACGTGGAGGCCACACACACTACTGAGCCTCATTTTGACTTGTTTTAAGGACATTACATCAAAGTTGGATCAGCCTGTAGTGTGGTTTTCCACCTTAATTTTGAGTGTGACTCCAAATCCAGACCTCCATGGGTTGATAAATTTGATTTCCATTGATAATTGTGTGATTTTGTTGTCAGCACATTCAACTATGTAAAGAAAAAAGTATTTAATAAGAATATTTCATTCATTCAGATCTAGGATGTGTTATTTTAGTGTTCCCTTTATTTTTTGAGCAGTGTATATTTGAATGGCCATTCAACTGGTAATTACTAGTGGGAAACTCGTAAATTCCCACTTTGTTACAAACGTAGCACTACTACCATTCAGAAAACATTCTAAGAATGACATTTAAAGGACCACTGCAGTCAAAAACATGATTTCCTGTGTTTTATATATACAATGAACAAAACATAAATGCAACATGTAAAGTGTTGGTCAAATGTTTCATGAGCTGAAAGTTTTGTCACAACACAATGCCACAGATGTCTGAAGTTTTTAAGGCTGAGTACAGTTGGCATGGTGACTGGAGGAATGTTCACCAGTGCGATTTCCCGTCTCCAACATCATTTTAGAGCATTTGGCAGTGTGTCCAACCAGCCTCACAACCACAGATCATGTGTATGGTCTGGTGTGGGCAAGCGGTTTGGGATGGCCAACATCGGGTGAAATTGGAGGGCGCGCAATATAAATACATATTCGCATTATTAAACATTCATGTGTCATATCATTTAAAATCTTATTAACTTCTTGTTTTGTCAAGGTTGTAAACGAAGTGCTCTATTGTGGCATTGGGGTTATGGTATGGGCAGGCATAAGGTATGGACAATGAACACAATTGCATTTTATCTATGGCAATTTGAATGCACAGAGATACCGTGATGAGAGCCTGAGGTCCATTGTCATGTCATTCATTCACCGACATCACCTCATGTTTCAGCTTTTATAATGCACAGCCCCATGTCGCAAAGATCTGTACACAATTCCCGGAAGCTGAAAATGTCCCACTTCTTCCATGGCCTGCATTCTCACCAGACATGTCACCCATTGACCATGTTTGGGATGATATGGATTGATGTGTACGACAGCGGGTTCCAGTTCCCGCCGATATCCAGCAAATTTGCACAGGCATTGAAGAGGAGTGAGGCAACATTCCACACGCCACTATTAACAGCCTGAATGCGAAGGAGATTTGTTGCGCTTCATGATGCAAATGGTGGTCACATTTGCATCCGCTCCCTACCTTTTTTTAAGGTATCAGTGACCAACAGATGCACATCTGTATTCCCGGTCATGTGAAATCCATAGATTATTATTATATTATTATTATATTTCCACACTATGAGGTTGGAATAATATTGTGAAAATGACGATAATGCCCGTTTAGTGTAGGAGCTGTTTGAAAAAACAGCCTGGAATTACAGCCTGTTTTGTCAGTCAGGAATCTTCGCTCCCGGAACCAATCTGAAACCAAAAACACAGGTTCCCACAACTTCCAATAACCAAATGTGCTATCTGGGATGGAGAGAGAAGAGGGAAGAAGAGGATGAGAAAAGGGGGTAGGAGAGAGAAAGAGAGGGGGGGTATTGAAGGAGAGAGAGAGAGAGAGAGAGAGGGGGAGAAGGAATGAGAGCAAGAGTTCTCACAATGTTGGAAATGTATTTGTTATCTTTATAAATACAGAGGTGTGTGTGTGTGTGTGTGTGTGTGTGTGTGTGTGTGTGTGTGTGTGTGTGTGTGTGTGTGTGTGTGTGTGTGTGTGTGTGTGTGTGTGTGTGTGTGTGTGTGTGTGTGTGTGTGTGTGTGTGTATCCCTCTCTGCTGGCCTGCATGTGTACATGTGTGTGTGTTGTCTATCCCCTCTATATGCATTACACTCTGTCTGTGTCCTGTTCAGGGTTCAAGGGTCGTCAGTGTGAGGTGGATGTGAGTGAGTGCAGTAGCAGCCCCTCTCTATGGTGGCTGGTGTATAGAGCTGTCCTGGCATAGCCTGTAAGGTTCAAAGCCTCTGTGTCCAGACCACTACGACCCACAGCACGCTGCAGGATTCATATGCAGCTACCAACCAGGAACAACAGTTAATGTAACATAGAGACATTATGAATGATTATTGAGAACTGTCAAAAAATGTCCAAGGTTCAAATTGCTGGGATGCTTGATGATTCTATGCACTCCCATAACAAATTAGGGCATGCTCAATTAAAATGTGAAAACCATAAGTATGGATATGGATTTTGGTCCAGCCTATTATTTAGGGCACGCCCAATAGTCAATGATCAGCTCTCAGTTTAATAACTATGTGACAGGTACCAAGCATGTGTATGGTTGTAGCTTGGGTTTATTTACAGTTTTCACCCATTCACACTCTTCTTTTACAATAGAGGAATATTCTAGTCGCTCTGCTGCTTACACAAGCCTGTTATCTGCCTGTAAGGCTCAGCAGGTAAGAGTAGTGGATGGGTCTCCCAACACTGTTCTATAATTGACTTCCTAGCAGTCACCAGTGCTCACTCTGTAAAATGGCACTAATTGCATTAGTGTTAATCCTGAGGATCTGGCTTTCCCAGACTCCTGCCTGCAGTAGGACTCAGCACTGTGTTTAGTTGTGCATGGCTAAAGACGAGGACAGGGACTGACGGATACCCTAATGACCTATGGTCACAATGAGATTGTACACACAGTGGTAGTTGACATCTAGGCGTGCGTGCAACTACTGTTGGGAAACTCATAAACCAACGCAATGCTGAACGTGGAAGTATGGATTTCGAGCATTCTATTGCTAAATGCAGGTATGGTTATGTTCTTCTTTGTGCTTTCATGTATGTGACTATTTGTTTCAATTACAATGCTATACAATCTCATTGAAGTAAATGGAATTAAGTGATTATTGTTGATCATCATCGTGTTTTAAGCTTCCCATCTTTTCTGTGTGCTGTTGTAAACTGGATTGAGAAAATATCTTCATCTAGTAACTTTTGTTGCTACTGTATATGAGATTGAATGGGTCTATTGGTCTGAGTAGAAGCCATGGTACTGTATTTTACCACTAACATATTCTTATATTAAGAATAGATGCTTATGGTTTCAGAACCTATACTATTCTTTATCTGAAATCAAATGGAATTGAAAACTAGACATGGACCTTTTACTTTACTTTTACTCTTAATTGACATACACTAATCTATATCAACGTTGACACTGCCAGTTGTTCCATCACAAATTGTCATGAACATAAAGCTCCCGGCTACAATCCAATCAAAGCCACATTTACATTATCCCACCCCTGGTTAGCCACTATTGGCTTAAAAAGCCAAACGTAACACAATATCTGCCAATTAATTACCAGCATTATTTCATGTCATGACTGTCCTGTAAGAATCCGAATGGGTCAGATCGGCTTGGCAAAGCGAATACTGGAACAATATTTCTAACATTAGAACTTGGGGAATGGTCAGAGGTGATCTAAAGAATAAAAATGTCATATGGGATGCTATTTTAAAGTGTTATAAAGGAAATACGTAAAGGAAATAACTTAAAGTATATTGAATACATTTACGAAGTCTCAAGCCTTACCGTTGTATAGAAAATATGAACATTTATGAAAGTATTTTTGTTAAGATAGGAATCTGATTTTAGGAGCCATGAGAGAGAATTTGTCTCCTATAAACTTTGCAGAGTAAGTAGCCACACCCCAAGTGAGGTCAGAGTGCGTGTCAGCCTGACGAAACCGTCCCTTTCGACCAGAGTGCATAAAAGGATGGGTAAAGAAATGAACAGTTAGACCAGAACATCGCCAGGCTGCAGCTGCTTGTGTAAAGTGGTTTGAACTCTGAATACCAACACGGCATGGAGAAGAAAACTCCCCTCTCAGACAGTCACTGGTACAGCTGATTAGCTGTCATAAAAAAGTGAATTTAATTGGGACCATTCTACTATCCTTCAAACCATCCTTTTCTACTACTCTTCTAAAATCACTGTAGTACGCTACTCTCATCACCCAATGGGAACCATCGATATGACTGGCTAGCCTATCTTCAAAGGAGCATCAGTAGATGAGACAGGTCTGGACCCCTTTCAGACAATCAGAGCCTTACAAGCATGCCGGTGAAAGGTCCATCACCCTTCCTAAGGAGGGCTGGTTCTCACAGAGACCCACAGCTAATTAAGGCATTTCAACGTAAATACATTCATGATTTCTTACTCCAAATGGGCGGCAAAGTATATGATTACTGTGAGAATAGTTTCTAAAATGTATCAATGATAAGTGTATTTTTCTCTCTATCTCTCCATGTCGTTGTGTAACAAGCCGCCATATGGTGTGTCAGTCCGCTAGGGACCTTTTTCTAATGTATTAAGTGTGTATGTTATCCTGTGTTATCATTTAGTTAGCAAGTAAATAAATAATTTAACTTGTTATGGCTGCAATCCCACTATCGGGATAAGTGTCATCGACAACCGCTGAATAAATATGTATATTAATGAAATATTAATATTAATACTATATTAATGAAATGCAATATAGGAAAACACAGTTTAGCCTTTTGTTAATCCACCTGTCATGTCAGATTTTGAAATTATGCTTTACAGTGAAAGCAATCCAAGCGTTTGTGTAAGTTTATCGATCGCACGACAAAACATTAAGTACACTTAGCATTAGGAAGCTTGGTCACGAAAATCAGAAAAGCAATCAAATTAATCGTTTACCTTTGATGGTCTTTGGATGTTTTCACTCACGAGACTCCCAGTTACACAAATGTTCCTTTTGTTCCATAAAGATTATTTTATATCTAAAATACCTACGTTTGCTTGTCGCGTTATGTTTGGAAATCCACAGGAAAGAGCAGTCACGACAACGCAGAGGAAAATTCCACAGAAACATGTCAAAAGTTTTTTATAAATTAGGAATAGAAAAATGAACTCTATATACATCATATATATATGTACGTTGAGCCAGTAACCAAAAGGTTGCTGTTTGAATCAACCAGGTGAAAATCTGTCAATGTGCCCTTGAGCAAGGCACTTAACCCTGATGTGCTCCTATAAGTCACTCTGGATAAATGTACAGCTATATCATTATCAATAAAAGTGTATAACAGATAACTTGCCCTCGGGGCCGAACCTCTGCCTTCACATTTCAGATTAAGATTACTTTAATGGTCATTTAAAAATCCAAAATGTGTGGTGTGGATTAGTGGTTAGGGCCGCTGCCTTCAGAGCGCACATATGGACCTTTCGTGTGGTTACCTAGGTTACTCATTAGTTCACAGCAAAACACAATTTTCTTGTCTGCTTGCATTAGTCAATTACAAAACTACATTTAAGAAATGTACAAGTCTAAAGATTACTTTTCAACATTGCCTGCGCCTGAGCGTTCTCACTGTTAAGAAGGGGGGTGTTGCAGCACATACTTCCCGTGGCTATGGCACTCCATGAACAGTGTTGCCTACACCCCCTGGGCTATAGGCTATGCAAGCCTCTCCTCATAGGCCATTCCTCTTCTCGTAAAGTCCAAGGAAAAGCTATAGTAAATGTATTTGTATCATTTTTTTATTCTCGGCCTATTCAGCACTGAGCCCGTTCTTCAGGGTCTCTGCTTTTTGCTGCCACTAGATGTAGAAGAAGTGAGTGTTTCAACACTGATCTGAGGAATGGAATACCCTGGATAAAAACGTGATATTTAAGTCTTATTTGATAGTGAGGGAAACATTCAACCTGACAATTTGGCCAATTGTGTTCCTAGAGATTCTGGAAATGCCTCTGTTGACGTTAAACGTGTTTTGGGTGAATCCGAATCGTTTAATTGGTTAAAGAAGGACTCCAGGCTATGGATCTTTTCACAACTAGTCATCTGTAACATTAAAAGTAAAAGTCAATATTGTTAATGTAAATGGTAAATGAAATGGCTCGTTGCAGGACGAAGATGCAAGCTTACCTGTCATGGCCACAACAATGGAGCAGCAGACCAAGCAATATGCGAGAGGAGTACAATTATTCTGGTCGTGTCAAATTCATTTATTTATTTTATTTAACCTTTATTTAACTAGGCAAGTCAGTTAAGAACAAATTCTTATTTACAATGACGGCCTACCAAAAGGCAAAAGGCTTCCTGCGGGGATCGGTAATGGAATTTAAAATTGAAATAAGTTAAATAAAAATATAGGAGAAAACACACATCACAACAATTAATTTATCTGGTACTGAGGCCATCGATTCTGTTACTTGTTATTCGTGTGAGATATTTCCATTTTGGGATAGTTATTCACTGAATTGCTAGTACTAGTTGCTCATTCTGCTACAGTGGTTACAAATGTCTCGCTCTCGGTGGAATGCGAATGCATTATCACATGATACTGCCTTCTAATCCCTTCCCAAAGGGCAGTAACCTAAGGTAGGTGCCTTCGGATGCAGATAGGAAGCATCTCTTGTATTTTGGATAATAACAGTATGCTACACCAACATTAGTTTCCCTTCATACAAAGTGTCAAAAAAAGTGTGATGCTCAATGCCAAAAGCATGCTGATCAGACCACTGCACTACAGCAGTTGACCATGCAAGGCATTAGAATACGTGATGGTATGAGGTCGGTTGGTTTGCAGAGCCTTACCCAAATCATAGAGCCCCGAGGTACGGTATTGCATTGTGTAGTCCACAAACACGGCATAAATGCCTGTCAGTGACAAAGGTGTCGAAGTTGACCTGACAAGATGTCGAGGATGATGAGGGTCAGCTCAGAGATGGCATCACGGGGTACATGACACCGCAGGCAGCTTCCTCTAGTCTAGAACTTAACGTCACACCAATATAGATTTACACAAACAATTATTCTAAAAACATAAACAATCCATATATGACGATGGTTAACATGTCTCCAGTAGTGTAGTCATGTACTATAATAAGTTATATACATTATTCATGATTCATAATAGACAATAGTGCTTTCAAAGATGAGGAGAATAAGTATGTTTTCTGTACTAGAATAGCAGGAAAGGTGAAGAGTGAATAATTCCCACCTGGGAGCAGGGCTTAGAGAAAAAGTTATTTTTAAAAAAAAGTTATGGGTTTCCACACCTTCACAGACTAAGCTGTACCAATCATAGTATCATTGACCCACATCAACGTCCAGTCTCCCTTCCCTTCCAGGTACCCTTTGTGATGAGGTAGTGGACATGTGCAACCCCAGCCCTTGTGAGAACGGGTCTCAGTGTCAGAGCCTTGTGGGGGGCTATGTGTGCCACTGCTCCCAGCAAAGCCTTGATGAGTTCCTGTATGGGGGCCGGAACTGCAGCGAAGCGTTGGTGGGCTGTGAGGGCCATGAGTATCAGAACCAGGGCTCATGCTCTCCGTTCCTAAGCGACGGGCATCATGGCTACTCCTGCCACTGCCCCCCAGGCCACACCGGGCTTCTCTGCCAGACCCGCACAGCCTTCTCCTTTAAGCAGAGCGGCTACCTGTTATTGCGGAGCCCCATGATGTCCACAGAGGCCTCCTGCAACATCACCCTGAGTTTCCGGACAGTGCTGCCCAGGGCCGTCCTCTTCCAGTGGGGCAGTGGAAGGCTGATCCTGGGTCTGGAGCTGTTGGGGTGCCATCTGAGTCTCAGCCTGAGGAGGGAGGCCTCGGCTGGGGGTAGGGCAGAGGCCCTGCAACTTAGCCAGACACTGGAGCTCCCCCTTAACGTGACTGATGGGAGGTGGCACTCTGTGGAGGCCGTGCTGGGGGACGGCCTACTCAGCCTCAGGCTCCTGGATGGCGGGGTCTGTCAGGAACAGGACTGTGAGAGGGAAGCCCAGGTCGCAGACACTCTGGCTGGGACAGACTCTTCAGAGTCTACCCTCCAGAACACCTTCATCGGTGGGGTGGTAGAGGAAGGTGTGGTTCTGGTCACGGTCCCGGCGTTCATCGGCTGTCTGCAGGACATATTTGTGAACTCCCAGCTGGTGGTTCCGGAGGAGTGGCTGAGCGACTCGGCAGTGAACATGACTATAGGCTGCAGCCACAGAGACAGATGCCAAGATCCCTGTCAGAACAGAGGACAGTGCACCAACCTGTGGCAGAGCTACCAGTGCCGGTGCCCCCGGCCATATAAAGGCCAGGACTGCGCTGAGGGTAAGAATGGAGGAATGAGTGGACAGAGTGGATGGGGGTGCTGAGTATAAGATGTAGTCGAGATCTCCTTTAATTTCAAGGGGGGTTATATCAGCTTTAATAGATAGATTGTGGCTTCCATCAATGTTACTGTCTGCATAATTAACAATCCCCCATATATATTTTTTGTAAATACAGTGCATTCGGAAAGTATTCAGACCCCTTGACTTTTTCCACATTTTGTTACGTTCCAGCATTATTCTAAAATTGATTAAACAGTTTTTTTCCCTCATCAATCTATACACAATACCCCATAATGACAAAGCAAAAACTGGTTTTTAGGAATGTTTGCAAATGTATTAAACATGAAAAACAGACATTTTACATTAAAATAAGTATTTAGACCCTTTACTCAGTTCGTTGCTGAAGCACCTTTTGCAGCGATTACATCCTCTAGTCTTCTTGGGTGTCACGCTACGCTAGGCACACCTGTATTTGGGGAGTTTCTCCCATTCTTCTCAGCTCTGTCAGGTTTGATGGGGGCACCACTGCACAGCTGTTTTCAGGTCTCTCCAGTTATGTTTGATCGGGTTCAAGTCCGGGCTCTGGCTGAGCCACTGAGACTTGTCCCGAAGCCACTCCTGCATTGATTTGGCTGTGTGCTTAGGGTCATTATTCTGTCGGAAGATGAACCTTCACCCTGAAGGTTCATCATCGGAGTGCTTTGGAGTAGGTTTCCATCAAGGATCTCTCTGTACATTCCTCTGTTCATCTTTCCCTCGATCCTGTCTTCTCTCCCAGTCCCTGCCACTGAAAAACATCCCCACAGCATGATGCTGCCACCACCATACTTCACCGTACGGATGGTGCAAGGTTTCATCCAGACGTGACACTTGGCATTCAGGCCAATCTTAGTTTCATCAGACCAGAGAATCTTGTGTCTCATGGTCTGAGAGTCCTTTAGATGCCGTTTGGCAAACTCCAAGCAGGCTGTTATGTAACTTTTACTGAGGAGTGGTTTCCGTCTGGCCACTCTACCATAATAGCCTGCTTGGTGGAGTGCTGCAAAGATGGTTGTCCTTCTAGAAGGTTCTGCCTTCTCCACAGAGGAAGCCTGTAGCTCTTTCAGAGTGACCATCAGGTTCTTGATCTCCTCCCTGACCAAGGCCCTCCTCCCCGATTGCTTAGTTTGGCCGGGTGGCCAGCTCTAGAAAGAGTCTTGGTGGTTCAAAACTTCTTCCATTTAATAATGATGGAGGCCCTTCCCCAGATCTGTGCCTCGACACAATCCTGTCTTGGAGCTCTACATACAATTCCTTTGACCTCATGGCTTGGTTTTTGCTCTGATATGCACTGTCAAATATGGGACCTTATATAGACAGGAGTGTGCCTTTTTAAATCCTGTCCAATCTATTGAATTGCCCACAGGTAGACTCCAATCAAGTCTTAGAAACATCTCAAGGATGATCATTGTAAACAGGATGCGCAATTTCGAGTCAGCAAGATGGCACCAACAGAGATGGTCGCCTCGCTTTGAGTCCTTAGGAAACTATGGAAAATCTTAAGTGTTATTACATACAGCCGGGAAGAACTGGATATATTGGATATAAGAGCGACGTCAACTTAACAACATTACGACCAGGAATACAACTTCCCGAAGTGGATTCTTCAGTCGGACTACCACCCAGGACATTGGATCTAAATCCCAGAGGCCGCCCCAAAACAACGTCGCCGCAGAAGAGGTAGACAGAGCGCCCTCCTGGTCACAACGTCCACCTCTTCCCAAGTATACTACCTGCTAATGTACAGTCTCTAGACAACAAGGTGGATGAAATTAGGGCAAGGGTTTGCCTTCCAGAGAGACATCAGAGATCTTAACATTCTCTGTTTCACAGAAACATGGCTCTCTCATGATATGTTGTCGGAGTTGGTAAAGCCACTGGGTTTCTTCATGCGTCGCGCTGACAGAAATAAACATCTGTCTGGGAAGAAGAAGGGTGGGAGTGTATGCTTCATGTTTAACGACTCATGGTGTATTCATAACAACATACAGGAACTCAAGTCCTTCTGTTCACCTGACCCATAATTCCTTACAGTCAAATGCCAACCACATTATCTCCCAAGAGAATTCTTGTCAGTTATCGTCACAGCTATGTATATACCCCCTCAAGCAGTTACCATGACGGCCCTCAAGGAACTTCAGTGGACTCTATGTAAACTGGAAACCATATATCCTGAGGCTGCATTTTTTGTAGGTGTTTATTTTAACAAAGCAAATTTGAGAACAAGGCTACCTAAATTCTATCAGCATATTGATTGCAGCACTGGTGCGGGCAATACACTGCTACTCTAACTTTCGCAATGTATACAAGGACTGTGGGCCCCCCCTCTCCTTTTCCATGGCTGAAGTGAGTTAGGCATTTATATGTGTTAATCCTCACAAGGCTGCTGGCCCAGACGGCATCCTCAGAGCATGCGCAGACCAGCTGGCTGGTGTGTATACGGACATATTCAATCAATCCATATCCCAGTCTGCTGTCTCCACATGCTTCAAGATGGCCACCATTGTTCCTGTACCCAAGAATGCAAAGATAACTGAACTAAATGACTATCGCCCCGTAGCGCTCACTTCTGTCATCATGAAGTGCTTTGAGAGACTAGTCAAGGATCATATCCCCTCCACCTTGCTTGCCACCCTAGACCCACTTCAGTTTGCATACCACCGCAACAAGTCCACTGACGATGCAATCGCCTCCACACTGCACACTGCCCTATCCCATCTGGACAAGAGGAATACCTATCTAGGAATGCTGTTCATTGACTACAGCTCAGTATTCAACGCCATAGTGCCCAAGCTCATCATTAAGCTGGAGGCCCTGGGTCTCAACCCTGTCCTGTGCAATTGGGCCCTGGGCTTTCTGACGGGCCACACCCAGGGTGCATGCTCAGCCCCCTGCTGTACTCCCTGTTCACCCATGACTGCGTGGCCATGCATGCCTCCAACTCAATCATTAAGTTTGCAGATAGTCGACTCCTGAAGTGTGAGTGGACTGAGCAATCCTTACTACTCTCTACACCTGCCTCTTCTACCCCTACTCGGTCCCCTTCTTTCATCTGCCCTACCCTGTCCTTTGCCCATGCATACCCAGTCCTGCCTTTCCCTGCCCTGCACACAGCCATGCCAACCTCAGGAGTCTGAAGAAATTTGGCTTGTCACCTAAAACCCTGTCAAACTTTTACAGATGCACAATTCAGAGCATCTTGTCGGACTGAGTCACCGCCTGGTATAGCAACTGCACCGTCCTCAACCTCAAGGCTCTCCAGAGGGTGGTGCGGTCTTCACAATGCATCACCGGGGGCCAACTACCTGCCCTCCAGGATACATAGAGCACCCGATGTCACAGGAAGGCCAAAAAGATCATCAAGGACAACAACCACCTGAGCCATTGCCTGTTCACTCCGTTACCATCCAGAAGGCGAGGTCAGTAAAGGTGCATCAAAACTGAAAAACAGCTTCTCACTCAAGGCCATCAGACTGCTAAACAGCAATCACTAACTCAGAGGCTGCTGCCTACATAGAGACTCACTCGTTTATTAAAACAAGATGCAATAGATTGCATAATTGTTCTATGATGCTCAGCCATCGCTCATTCATATATCTATATGTACATATTCTTATTACATCCCTTTAGATTTGTGTGTATTAGGTAGTTGTTGGGGAATTGTTAGATTACTTGTTAGATATTACTGCACTGTCGGAACTAGAAGCACAAGCATTTCGCTACACTCGCATTATCATCTGCTGACCATGTGTATGTGACCAATGAAATTTGATTTGATTTGACTTTGATTTGAGGCTCATAGCTAAGGGTCTGAATACTTATGTAAATATATTTCAGTTTATTATTTTTAATACATTTCCAAAATTGTCTAAAAACCTGTTTTTGCTTTGTCATTGTGGAGTATTGTGTGTAGATTGAGGATAAAACGTTTTTATTTAATCCATTTTAGAATAAGGCTGTAACGTAGCAAAATGTGGAAAAGGGAAGCGGTCTGAATACTTTCCGAATGGTCTGTATATAACATTCTATTTGTTGTAATATTCATTTATAATCATTTTAATTGAAAATTAAGTTTTGAATTAAGCTTCATTCATAAACCATAAGCCATGGAATCGGCACATCAAAAAACTCTTCCCAACGAATTTGCAATCTATATGGCACAGCTGTCAATTTTTTGGTCCTTAAATTAAAGTGGTATGCCTTTTTTTATCACAATTTTCTTTAAAACCTCTTAGTGATCCCTTCACGCGCCACTCCCGTTGACGGGATTGATTTGACATCACCCAGTGAAAAAGTAGTGCGCCAAATTCAAAAACAGAAATACTCATACAAGTGTTATATATAGGTTTAAAGATTAACTTCTTGGTAATCCAGCCACAGTGTCAGATGGCTTTACAGTGAAAGCAAACCATGCTATTTTCTGAGGACAGCACCCCAGCAAACATACACATGAAAATCAGAATTCAACCCGCCAGGCACAACACAAAAGTCAGAAATAACATATAATGCATGCCTTATCTTTGAAGATCTTCTTCTGTTGGCACTCTAATGTGTCAATTAAACATCACAAATGGTCTTTTTGTTCGATAAATTATGTCGTTATATATCCAAAATCCATTTATTTGGCGCGTATGATTCAGAAAATACACCAGTTCCAACTCACGCAAGATGACTACACATTATCTAATTAGCTACCTGTAAACGTGATCCAAACATTTCAAACAACTTTCCTAATCCAACTTTAGGTATTTTTAAATGTAAATAATCAATAACATTTAAGACGGGATAAACTGTGTTCAATACCGGAGGAAAATAAAGTGTAGCGAGCTTTCAGGTCACGCGCCTCAACCACATCAGTACACTTCAGTCGACCCTCGTTCTGAATAGGGCTACTTCTTCATTTCTCAAAGGAAAAACATCAACATCAAAGACTGTTGACATCCAGTGGAAGCGATAGGAACTGCAAGCAACTGCCTTAGAATTCCAGATTCCCAATAAAATCCCATTGAAAAGAGAGTGACCTCAAAAAAAAATCCTAGATCGTTTGTCCTCGGGGTTTCGCCTGTTAAATAAGTACTGTTATACTCACAGACATCATTCAAACAGTTTTAGAAACGTCAGAGTGTTTTCTATCCAAATCTACTAATAATATGCATATCCTAGCTTCTGGGCCTGAGTAGCAGGCAGTTTACTTTGGGCACACTTTTCATCCAGACGTGAAAATAGTGCACCCTAGCCTTACGAAGTTTTAACCAATTTTGTTCTTTAGTGCAGGGCTGACAGACAAATTCCTTACTTTCTCCTCCTTTCACTTGCCTCTTCCATTTTTGCGGTAATATATATTTCCATATAGTATTTTTTATATTTTGTTCTGTCTTTTCTGGTGGATTAAACTGAAATTGCAACCAACTTCCTGCGGCTTGTTTTAAAAATAGTGATATTTTGGAGATTATTTCATTTTCAAATAACTGTGTGGATAGACGGACCAAGGTGCAGCGTGATTAAAATTCCACATTTTATTTAAGCAAAACTTTCAAAAACAGAAAACAAACAACAAAGCGTGACATCAGCGGTGCACCATGCACTAACTCAAAACAATATCCCACACCATAGGTGGAAACAGGGAACCCTTATGTATGATCCCCAATTAGAGACAACGAACCTCAGCTGCCTCTAATTGGGAACCAAACCAAGAGCACCAACATAGAAATAATAAACCTAGAACACCCCAGAGAACCAAGGGCTCTCCACGGTCAGGGCATGACAGTTCAAATCTAAATCAATGTAAAAAAAAAAGCCATTCTTGCACATGGGGTGAGACATTCTTACTTATCTGCTGGAGAAGAAGTTTGAATTTTAAGTATACATTTTGTATGACTGAAGCCTTCAGTGAAAGTTCTAATGCTTTAACATTTAATTAAAAATGTTACAATTCTGCCCTCCAAAGTCATTCATTATATAAAGTAGAACATCCTTAGTAGACCTACATAATAGAGAGAGCGTAGAGCAGATCAGTCAGAAGTCACAGTGAGAGATCTGTGTTGGATACAATGAGGTAAGGCAATGCCTTACAGGGACACAGCAGCGCTTACGACACTTACAATACAAACAAAAATGAATTTGCAACCATAGTCAGACAAATGTCAGTCAGGGTACAGACCCTGGTAAGTAATTTTGATTCTTTCTTTTCAGAGAGGGATATTAATAACCAATTGCCACGAAAGCAAATTAGTAATCTGGCAGTACCCAAGAAAAGACACACAGAAACACAAACGCTGCACACACATGCTGAGATCTAGAGTTAAACTACTGCTATCCTAGATGGTATGGATAATTAAAGTTAATTTGCTCTTAAATGCATGCAGATCACCAACGCTTGTGTGTCTTTATGTAATACGCATGCATGTGTATGTGCTTGGTGTTGGGGATGTGCAAGCAATGTGTGTGTGTCTCTGAAAGTAGATTCACAAGGATGTGGGGCAATTAACACACTATTACCCCCCTGCCTTATTTAATTACAGCACCTGTAGCCTGCTATCTGCTACTGGAACGGGAAGTGGGTGACAATAAAAGATTACATTTGTTCTGTGTCTATGCACCTGTGTGTATGTGTGTCATGCGGAAAAAATGCAGACAGTGCAGTCTGTGAGTGCTATCTTAGACAGATCAGAGTGTGTCCTATCTAGTGTCGTCTGGGCTGCGTCTGTAACATGGGAACATATGGGCTTACCACACACAATATGGCATAGACTTCTTGGACAGTGAGCGAGAAAGTCATACCACTAGAAGTTGTATTTGGTATTTTTGTCACACAAAACAAATGCATAATTTGTACTATTTGGGAACAAGTAGTTGAAACCCTGAATATGTTATAATAAAACAATTACCCTCATCTTCTGTCCTCTCCCTCCCTGTCCTTCCCTGTAGAGTATGAGACGGTCCGCTTCGGAAATGAGGACTCTCAGAGCTACGCCGTTTTCACCATCACAGATGATGCAGGAAGTGACATCACTGTCTCCCTCTTTCTGCGCACACTCCGCCACGCTGGCCTCTTGTTGGTGCTCGCCAATAGCACCAGCCAATACCTGCGCCTGTGGCTGGATAAGGGGCGGGTCAGAGTTCAGCTCCAAAACTTTGAGACCTTGACCAGTGAGAGTTTGGTTAACGATGGGGACATCCACTTTGTGAGCGTGGTTGTGGACCGTGAGCATTTGGTCCTATACGTGGCCAACCAGGAGCAGGGCTCGGTGGAGGCCAGGACGGTGGACAGTCAGATGGGAGATGTGGTGTATGTGGGGGGTCTGGCAGAGCAGAAGGCGTCATCAGCATTCGGGGGCTACTTTAAAGGCTGTATCCAGGACCTGAGGATCAACAGTGAGAGACTGCAGTTCTTCAGGCTGGACACCACAGTGACATCATATCCTCTGGTGCTCATGGCTAATGTCACGGCGGGCTGCGCTGGGGTCGACTCCTGTAGTGTGAGTGGACGGAGCAATCTTTACTACTCTCTAAACCTGCCTCTTCTACCCCTACTCTATCCCCTTCTTTCACCGGCCCTACCCAGTCCTGCCTTTCCCTGCTCTGCACACAGCCATGCCTTGCCCCTGCCCTATCAATTCTGCCCCAATCCCGGACTACCCTGCCCCTTCTGATCCTTCTGATTCTCAGCCTTCATTATCTTACTCGCCATCACAGCGTTTGAAAGCCACATAGGTCACCAGTCCCACACAATCAAATTAAATTGTGTTTAAGGGTGAGGATAAAGGTGTTAATTGGAAATGCTGTTTCGAAAGAGAAGACGAAAGAGAAGACGAAAGAGACAAGAAGACAGGGAGACAATAAGGAACTGTCAACTGTTAGGGTGTGTTTACACAGGCAGCCCAATTCTGATCTTTTGCCAAGTTATTGATTTGATTGGTCAAATGACCAATTAAAGGAAACATATCAGAATTGGGCTGCCTGTGTGAACGCAGCCATAGGACTCAGTTAGGATCAGTGCTAGGGCTAGATTACCTGACTAAAGCACTTGAAACCTTTTAATAACATAGGCCGTAATGGCTTTAATGTCCTCCATCTCACAAGGTTCGCACAAAGTAATTGAGGTGCTTAAAATACTTGAATTTACAACTCTGAAATTGGTACTCTGAAGTTGGTACTTGAAAAGTACTTGAATTCAAAAGAGAGGAGAAGAGAAAATGATCAAATATGTTCATATGAAAATTATTAGAAAAATGTATTGGTCTTGTGAATTAATTTCCAGGCAGACTACCAAGTTTCATTTCCTCACGTGATTCGGCTCTGGTTACCAGACGAGCTTGCTCATTCCACTCACACTGCCACTCAGCCAGGCAGGTACCAAACTGACTGATTAGTCAACGCCAAACATCACATCGATAGCTAAAATGCCAGGCGAATGTAGATTCGACCCTGCCTGGCAGTATAAATGGGTTTTGCCAGACCCAACATTTTGTTACGTTACAGCCTTATTGTAAAATTGGTTAAATAATTGGTTTAACCAGGTAGGCAAGTTGAGAACAAGTTCTCATTTACAACTGCGACCTGGCCAAGATAAAGCAAAGCAGTTAGACACATACAACAACACAGAGTTACACATGGAGTAAAACAAACATACAGTCAATAATACAGTACAAAAACAAGTCTATATACAATGTGAGCAAATGAGGTGAGATAAGGGAGGTAAAGGCAATAAAAAGGCCACGAAGAAAGACAATATAGCAATTAAAACACTGGAATTGTAGATTTGCAGTAGGTGAATGTGCAAAGTAGAAATGCTGAGGTGCAAGGGAGCAAAAATAAATAAATAATAAATACAGTAAGAAAAAAAGAAAGACAATATAGCAATTAAAACACTGGAATTGTAGATTTGCAGTAGGTGAATGTGCAAAGTAGAAATGCTGAGGTGCAAGGGAGCAAAAATAAATAAATAATAAATACAGTAGGGATGAGTAAATTGTTTGGGATATTTATAGATAGCCTATGTACAGGTGCAGTGATCTATGAGCTGCTCTGACAGCTGGTGCTTAAAGCTGGTGAGGAAGATAAGTGTTCCCAGTTTCAGAGATTTTTGTAGCTCGTTCCAGTCATTGGCAGCAGAGAACTGGAAGGACAGGCGGCCAAAGGAGGAATTGGCCCTGGGGGTGACCAGTGAAATACACCTGCTGGAGCAAGTGCTATGGTGGGTGCTGCTATGGTGACCAGCGAGCTGAGATGAGACGGGACTTTACCTAGCAGGGTCTTGTAGATGACCTGGAACCAGTGGGTTTGGCGACGAGTATGAAGCGAGGGCCAGCCAACGAGAGCGTACAGGTCGCAGTGGTGGGTAGTATATGGGGCTTTGGTGACAAAACGGATGGCACTGTTATAGACTGCATCCAATTTGTTGAGTAGGGTGCTCTAGGCTATTTTGTAAATGACATCGCCGAAATCGAGGATCGGTAGGATGGTCATTTTCACGAGGGTATGTTTGGCAGCATGAGTGAAGGATGCTTTGTTGCGAAATATGAAGCAAATTCTAGATTTAACTTTGGATTGGAGATGTTTGATGTGAGTCTGGAAGGAGAGTTTACAGTCTAACCAGACACCTAGGTATTTGTAGTTGTCCACATAAGTCAGAAACGTCCAGAGTGGTGATGCTGGGCGGGCGGGCAGGTGTAGGCAGCGATCGGTTGAAGAGCATGCATTTCGTTTTACTTGTATTTAAGAGCAGTTGGAAGGATGGAAGGAGAATTTTATGGCATTGAAGCTCATCTGGAGGGTAGTTAACACAGTGTCCAAAGAAGGGCCTGAAGTATACAGGATGGTGTCGTCTGCGTAGAGGTGGATCAGAGACTCAACAGCAGCAAGAGCGACATCAGTGATGTATACAGAGAAAAGAGTTGGCCCAATAATTGAACCCTGTGGCACCACCATAGAGACTTCCAGAGGCCCAGACAACAGGCCCTCCAATTTGACACACTAAACTCTATCAGAAAAGTAGTTGGTGAACCAGGCGAGGCAATCATTTGAGAAACCGAGGCTGTTGAGTCTGCTGATGAGGATGTGGTGAGTGACAGAGTCAAAAGCCTTGGCCAGGTCAATGAATACGGCTGCACAGTATTGTTTCTTATTGTTGGCGGTTAAGATATCGTTTAGGACCATGAGCATGGCTGAGGTGCACCCATGACCAGCTCTGAAACCAGATTGCATAGTGGAGAAGGTACGGTAGGATTCGAAATGGTCGGTAATCTGTTTGTTAACTTGGCTGTCGAAGACCTTAGAAAGGCAGGTTAGGATAGATATAGGTCCGTAGCAGTTTGGGTCAAGAGTGTGTCCCCCTTTGAAGAGGGGGATGACCGCAGCTGCTTTCCAATCTTTGGGAATCTCAGACGACACGAAAGAGAGGTTAAACAGGCTAGTAATCGGGGTTGCAACAATTTCGGCAGATCATTTTACAAAGAAAGGGTTCAGATTGTCTAGCCCGGCTGTGGCCTCCATCATTCTTAAATGGAAGACAAGACTCTTCATAGAGCTGGCAGCCCGGCCAAACTGAGCAGTCTGGCATTCTCTGGATGCCTGAGTTGGAATTCCGAGTTGGATGACCGTCCAAAATGTATTTTCCTAGTCGGAGATCAGTTCCAGTTGTCTTGAAGTCACTGAAGTCTGAGATTTCCCAGTTCCAAGTTTCCAATTGTTTTGAACACGGCAGAAGTCATGCTGGATTGACAGCACGGCCAATGTATTCAACCTTTTCTGGCCCATAGTGTTGAATTCTTATCATTTTAAGCTTGGAAAAGAGACCTTTAAACCTAGACTTAGGCCACACACCCACTCCACTGAACAGCAGACTAGTGATTGCTTTGCTTACAGTTAGTCACTGATTCCTTCCAAACCACTCATTGTTGAATTTGCAATTTTGTCACACAACACTATGCCACAGAAGTTTTGAGGGAGCGTGCAATTGGCATGCTGACTGCAGCAACGTCTACCAGAGATGTTGCCAAATAATTTTATTTAAATTTCTCTAGCATAAATTTCTCTACCATAATCTGCCAACGTCATTTTAGAGAATTTGGCTTCTTCTTCACCTGCGGGATTGTCTGAGACCAGCCACCCAGACAGCTGATGAAGCTGAGGAGTATTTCAGTCTGTAATAAAGGCCTTTTGTGTGGAAAAACTCATTCTGATTGGCTGGACCTGACTCCCCAGTGGGTGGGCCTGGCTCCCGAGTGGGTGGGCCTAACCCCCCCGAGGCTCACTGATGGCTGCGCCCCTGCCCAGTCATGTGAAATCCATAGATTAGAGCCTAATGAATTTATGAATTATAAAAGATAACCTGACTGTCCCTATATCCTTTAGTAGGAGAAATAATCATAATAATAATATTAATAAATGGTATTTTCTTTCTCTCCCTCTCCAGAGGAACCCTTGTCAGAATGGGGGGATGTGCTACTCCATGTGGGATGACTTCACCTGCACCTGCCCCCACAACGCTGCAGGGCGGCGCTGTGAGAAAGTCAAGTGGTGTGAACTAGCCCCCTGCCCCGCAAAGGCGGAGTGCCGCACCCTCAACCAGGGATACGACTGTGAGTCATTCTTCCCTAAATCTGCTTGTCAGTCTGCGAGGTAGGACTGGGATTAGGACAGATTAGCCCGTGGTTGTATTAGTGATGATTTACATGGCCGTCTGTCTGCCCTGTCACCCCTATGATTAGCTGTCCTGGAATGAAGACAGAAACAACACTGTCACTGTCACAAGCAGAGGATACAGTGTTGTGTCTGCCCAGCACACATTCGCTCATCATTCAGCCTCCGTGTGGTTGATTTTCTATGTATTTGTTAATGTATATTTTTCGCTTTATTCCTACTTTTATTCCATGGTCCATATTCCATCACGTTTTGGACTGATCCTGAGGTTTATAAAGCCTTTATTAATTGACCACATATTTACATACATATCCCTTCTTTTCCTTCCCAGGCTTCTCCAGCGCTACCTTCCTTGACGACAGCAGTGTACTGTCTTACCGCGGTAATGGCCGTATCCAACGTGGCCTGGCCAGCATCACCGCCAGCCTGCGCACCCGTAAACGCCACGTCGCCATCCTGCATGCCGAGCGTGGGCCGGAGTTTGTGACTGTGTCTGTGCAGCATGGCCTTCTCTTCATGGAGCTACAGAGCGGGGAGGGCTCGTCCACGGTTTCCCTGAAAAGCCGCGTGGGGGTCAGCGACGGGGATTGGCACAGCGTCCACCTCTTCATGGTCACCCCATGGGCAGAGGTGTCCCGCTGGACCCTAGTGCTGGATGAGGAAGTGAATGAAGCTGGGAGCTCCAGCAGCGAAGGGGGCAACCTGGACTTCCTCAGGGAGGGGGTGGACATCCAGCTGGGGGGGCTTGGGCCCAAGGCTGGCTGGAGCCTAGAGGGGTGCCTGGGTACTGTGGAGGTGGGGGGCATCGCCCTGCCTTACTACAGCCCCTTAGAGGTCAACCTGCCCCGGATTCAGGAGGAGCAGTTCCTTCGGACATCCCCCAACCCACCCCGTAGCAGGTGCAGTGGAGGCCCAGTGTGCCAGCCCAGCCCTTGCATGAATGGAGGTAGCTGTCAGGACCTCTGGAACCTGTTCAACTGTAGCTGTGAGGAGGGCTGGACCGGACGCCGCTGTGAGCGTAACACAGACACCTGCGCCTCCAATCCCTGTATCCATGGCAACTGCAGCATTCAGGAGCTGGCATATGAGTGTGCCTGTGAGTTTGGCTACACCGGGGTAGACTGTGAGGAGGAGGTGGATGTGTGTGAGAACCATCTATGCGCTCATGGAGGCACGTGTCTACATGGAGTGGACAAGTACGCCTGTCTGTGTGCAGAGAAGTACACCGGACCTTACTGCAAGTGAGTCACATGGGTGGGGTTAGGAATGGAATGGAATATCAGATTTATTTTTATACAGAGGAATGAACACAACTAAACAGTCACCTTCCTTTTATCTGCAAAGTTTTGTATTCCAAAATTGCAGTCCCTTTGAGATTAAACACAATTTGCTAAATGTTTTAAGTATTAAGTCCACAAATAGGCTTTAATAACAAACAGTTGAAAGAATAACATCAAAAAACGATATTTTATGCTTTGAAAACATGGATTCTGCATTTGGAATATTTCACCGAGATAAAAGTATAATCCAAGGATCTCAAAGCAATAGGACACACCAGTGGGACTCCCTTTTAGCTCTATTACACAGGAAGGAAAAAGGAAAACATGTAAATGTTCAGATCTCTGTAAAGCACTTAAACCATGCATGAACTGTGTGTTTTAGTTGCAGCATTTCTGTTCGACTTAACGTCATATATGGCTCCAGTGTGTCGCTGTAGTCTGTGTAGGAACATTGCTGCAGTGTGTCACTGTAGTGCACTGTGTGTGGTGTATTTATCTCCCTGGTGGTTCAGCGCTACTGCCTCTCATCTCCCGTTTGCCTTGGAGCATCATCGAGGGAATGCCTTCATCCATTTATCTTGTAAACACACACTCGCTCTCACATGCACTACCAAACACTCTCTCTTTCTCTCTCGCTCACACACATTCTCTCACATCGCTCCTTCACAAGGGCGTTTTTGAAACGACTTCCCTCGGCAAGCTCGAGTTTCAGACAAGATGTCTATCTTTGCTGGAAAGTTTTCATCCTAAATCATTTTTTTTAATTCTAAACTCAGCAAAAAAAGAAACGTCCTCTCACTGTCAACTGCGTTTATTTTCAGCAAACTTAACATGTGTAAATATTTGTATGAACATAACAAGATTCAACAACTGAGACATAAACTGAACAAGTTCCATGGAAATGGAATAATGTGTCTCCGAACAAAGGGGGTCAAAATCAAAAGTAACAGTCAGTATCTGGTGTGGCCACCAGCTGCATTAAGTCCTGCAGTGCATCTCCTCCTCATGGACTGCACAAGATTTGCCAGTTATTGCTGTGAGATGTTACCCCACTCTTCCACCAAGGCACCTGCAAGTTCCCAGACATTTCTGGAGGGAA
Organism: Oncorhynchus keta; assembly: GCF_023373465.1. Lineage (NCBI taxonomy): Eukaryota > Metazoa > Chordata > Actinopteri > Salmoniformes > Salmonidae > Oncorhynchus > Oncorhynchus keta. The sequence goes on from NC_068446.1 coordinate 8,928,155, forward strand.
TGTCCCTAGCCCTCACCCTCCAATTCAACAGGTCCCAGACGTGCTCAATGGGATTGAGATCCGGGCTCTTCGCTGGCCATGGCAGAACACTGACATACCTGTCTTGCAGGAAATCACGCACAGTATGAGCAGTATGGCTGGTGGCATTGTCATGCTGGAGGGTCATGTCAGGATGAGCCTGCAGGAAGGGTACCACATGAGGGAGGATGATGTCTTCCCTGTACCGCACAGCGTTGAGATTGCCTGCAATGACAACAAGCTCAGTCCAATGATGCTGTGACACACCGCCCCAGACCATGACGGACCCTCCACTTCCAAATCGATCCCGCTCCAGAGTACAGGCCTCAGTATAACACTCATTCCTTCAACGATAAACGCAAATCTGACCATCACCCCTGGTGAGACAAAAGCGACTCGTCAGTGAAGAGCACTTTTTGCCAGTCCTGTCTGGTCCAGCGACAGTGGGTTTGTGCCCATAGGCGACATTGATGTCTGGTGAGGACCTGCCTTACAATAGGCCTACAAGCCCTCAGTGCAACCTCTCTCAGCCTATTGCAGACAGTCTGAGCACTGATGGAGGGATTGTGCATTCCTGGTGTAACTTGGGCAGTTGTTGTTGCCATCCTGAACCTGTCCCGCAGGTGGGATGTTCGGATGTATCGATCCTGTGCATGTGTTGTTACACGTGGTCTGCCACTGTGAGGACGATCAGCTGTCCAGCCTGTCTCCCTGTAGCGCTGTCTTAGGCGTCTCACAGTACGGACATTGCAATTTATTGCCCTGGCCACATCCTCATGCCTCCTTGCAGCATGCCTAAGGCATGCTCATGCAGATGAGCAGGGACCCTGGGCCTCTTTCTTTTGGTGTTTTCAGAGTCAGTAGAAATGCCTCTTTAGTGTCCTAAGTTTTCATAACTGTGACCTTAATTGCCTGCAGTCTGTAAGCTGTTAGTGTCTTAACGACCATTCCACAGGTACATGTTCATTAATTGTTTATGGCTCATTGAACAACCATGGGAAACAGTGTTTAAACTCTTTACAATGAAGATCTGTTAAGTTATTTGGATTTTTACGAATTATCTTTGAAAGACAGGGTCCTGAGTTTATGTATTCTCTCTCTCTCTCTTTCTCTCTCTCTCTCTCTCTCTCCAGTGATCGCATTGAGGAAATGCCATGGTACATAGACATCAGAAAATTGTAAGTTTTATTATTTGATACTCCTCCCACCTATTTCAAGAAATGACATAACAACCAGCACCAGTGTTTTCCCCCTACATATCCGGACATTGTAAGTCCATCAGAGCAGGACAGAGTCTGTGATGTTTTAAAGTCCTATAGGAGTGGTTTAATGTCCTGTTCTTGAGGAGCAGTCAGGGGTCTAAATGTCTCTATCCTGATCACCCCCTACATCCTGTAGTCTCCCAGTGGGGAGACAGACGGTACATCCCACTCCCCCTAGTTCACACACGCATATTAGTAGACAATAAAACCCTTTACCCTATAACCCCCTGCCCCCCATTGTTTAACGTCAGGTGGTGCTTCTTCTACGCACTGCTACTCGCTCAACCCCGCTACCGGAAGCAAGACAATGTCCTGCCCCCTTCCCATCGAAATCTCTCTTATGCACACACACCCTCTAGAGGAGTGTGCCTGTCTGATTGTGTGGCCTGTATGTGGTTTTCTCTCCTCAGTAGGCGCAAGCTGCCCGTGTCTGTCTGTGGAGATGAGGCCAGAAACTACATCTGCTTCAACGCAGGGAACTGCACTGAGAGGGACCTGTCTTGCGACTGTCTACCCGGCTTCACAGGACACCGGTAAGAGAAAGAGTTCAACAAAGAAAAGAGAAGGATACAGAGTGAAAAGGAAGGGCGGTGGTAGAGATCATCTAAAAGTATACCCAGAAAATAGGTGACGTTTGTAAAACATTCATTAGACACAGACAGACCATCCTGATGTTGTGTGTCGTCTCTTTTTTTTTGCCTCTGTTTCTATATCTGACCCTCATCCTGCGTGAAGCTGTGAGCAGGAGGTGGATGAGTGCAAGTCCAACCCCTGCCTGAACGGGGGCTACTGCCGAAACCTCATTAACAACTACCACTGTGTGTGTGACATGAGTTTCGCCGGGGACAATTGCCAGGTCGACGTAAGCGACATTTACTTTTACATGGCCGTTCTGTTCTGGCAGAACCTCTTCCAGCTGATCTCTTTCCTCATCCTGAACCTTGATGACGATCCTGTGATCGACTGGGGAGGGCAAGACGACTGAGATAGAGAGAGTGTGTGCTCGTGCGCGTGTGTGTGTGCATGTGTTTGTGCATGTGCGTTCGAGTGGTGTATAAACTTGAGATTTATGGTGATGTGTGTTTCAGGTGTTAAATGCCTGTTCAATGAAAAACAGCTATGTTCTAAATAGTGTGAGTGCTGTTATATCTGTGTCTGTGTATTACATTACCACTGGGGTTAGCAGAGAGGATTCTTTAAACTCTGTGTTTAGGGATTAAATCCAGCTGTGACAGCTGACCACTGAGAACTTAAGAAACAATAGGAGTTGTTGTGAATTAAGAAACAATAGGAGTTGTTGTGAATTAATAAACAATAGGAGTTGTTGTGAATTAAGAAACAATAGGAGTTGTTGTGAATTAATAAACAATAGGAGTTGTTGTGAATTAAGAAACAATAGGAGTTGTTGTGAATTAAGAAACAATAGGAGTTGTTGTGAATTAAGAAACAATAGGAGTTGTTGTGAATTAATAAACAATAGGAGTTGTTGTGAATTAAGAAACAATAGGAGTTGTTGTGAATTAATAAACAATAGGAGTTGTTCCTGAACTGGGCCAATAAGAAATTGGAGCCCTGGACAAGACTTAATGTCTCTGAGTGTAAAAGTACAACTTAGCAATAGGTTTAATTGTTTTTCTATTGTTCAGGTGAGCCAAGTTTAAATGTATTATCTTCCTTTTCTGACAAGAGCACAGAGCTGTTTTTTTGTGCCTTAAAACAACACGTTTTTTATGGCAGCAGATTTTTATAAAGAAGTGGTATGAGTTTGGAATATCCTCTGTTGGATATGACAATATGAATATCCTCTCTGTTGGATATGACAATATGAATATCCTCTGTTGGATATGACAATATGAATATCCTCTCTGTTGGATATGACAATATGAATATCCTCTGTTGGATATGACAATATGAATATCCTCTCTGTTGGATATGACAATATGAATATCCTCTGTTGGATATGACAATATGAATATCCTCTGATGGATATGACAATATGAATATCCTCTCTGTTGGATATGACAATATGAATATCCTCTGTTGGATATGACAATATGAATATCCTCTGTTGGATATGACAATATGAATATCCTCTCTGTTGGATATGACAATATGAATATCCTCTCTGTTGGATATGACAATATGAATATCCTCTCTGTTGGATATGACAATATGAATATCCTCTCTGTTGGATATGACAATATGAATATCCTCTCTGTTGGATATGACAATATGAATATCCTCTCTGTTGGATATGACAATATGAATATCCAATCCTCTCTGTTGGATATGACTGTTGGATATGACAATATGAATATCCTCTCTGTTGGATATGACAATATGAATATCCTCTGTTGGATATGACAATATGAATATCCTCTCTGTTGGATATGACAATATGAATATCCTCTCTGTTGGATATGACAATATGAATATCCTCTGTTGGATATGACAATATGAATATCCTCTCTGTTGGATATGACAATATGAATATCCTCTCTGTTGGATATGACAATATGAATATCCTCTCTGTTGGATATGACAATATGAATATCCTCTCTGTTGGATATGACAATATGAATATCCTCTCTGTTGGATATGACAATATGAATATCCTCTCTGTTGGATATGACAATATGAATATCCTCTGTTGGATATGACAATATGAATATCCTCTGTTGGATATGACAATATGAATATCCTCTCTGTTGGATATGACAATATGAATATCCTCTCTGTTGGATATGACAATATGAATATCCTCTCTGTATGAATATCCTCTCTGTTGATATGACAATATGAATATCCTCTCTGTTGGATATGACAATATGAATATCCTCTCTGTTGGATATGACAATATGAATATCCTCTCTGTTGGATATGACAATATGAATATCCTCTCTGTTGGATATGACAATATGAATATCCTCTCTGTTGGATATGACAATATGAATATCCTCTGTTGGATATGACAATATGAATATCCTCTGATGGATATGACAATATGAATATCCTCTCTGTTGGATATGACAATATGAATATCCTCTCTGTTGGATATGACAATATGAATATCCTCTCTGTTGGATATGACAATATGAATATCCTCTCTGTTGGATATGACAATATGAATATCCTCTCTGTTGGATATGACAATATGAATATCCTCTCTGTTGGATATGACAATATGAATATCCTTTGGGCGATGTTGCTAAACTAACACAGATCAGGTAGCATTATATTGTACATTAGACGAAGCTATACAGAAACTATAATAATGGGTATTTTCGTAGGACCAAACGGAAAACAAGACACAGGTTTTGGCAATTACACAGAATCGTCAGTGTAGAACCACCATTCCCGAAAGGAATGTTTTATTATTGAAAAACAAATTCACTTTTGGAAAATAAAAATATATGCAGTATTTTCTTGGATGAATCTTGTCTCTGAAAGCAAAATGTCTCACAATATATGGTCAGGCTCATGTCCATTTGATGTTGTGTGTTCCTTGAGGATAATGGTACTGTACATACAAATACTGTAAGTGGTGTAGCTAGATGGATTCCCCTAGGCCCTTGAAGGCAGCGAATCACAATTACCGTTTATCAATTTTAAACTAATCAAAATTCTGTCACACGTTCTCTGTTGTTGTCTATACCTACAAATCAGTCTGTCTCTATGTCCATCTCTCTATCTGTATGTCTCTATATATATCCACATGTCTGTCTGTCTGTCTGTCTGTCTGTCTGTCTGTCTGTCTGTCTGTCTGTCTGTCTGTCTGTCTGTCTACAAAAGTATGTGGACACCACTTCATATTAGTGGATTCGGTTATTTCAGCCACACACGCTGCTGACAGGTGTATCAAATCAGGCACACAGCCATGCAATCTCCACAGACAAACATTGACAATAGAAAGGCCTTCCTGAAGAGCTCAGTGACTTTCAATGTGGTACTATCATAGGATGCTACCTTTCCAACAGGTCAGTTCGTCACATTTCTGCCCTGCCAGAGCTGCGTTGGTCAACTGTAAGGGATGTTATCATGAAGTGGAAGGTCCAAAACAACCTCTGGAAGCAACATCAGCACAAGAACTGTTCGTCGATTTCCATGGCCGAGGAGCCGAACACAAGCTTAAGATCACCATGCGCAATGCAAAGCGTTGGCTGGAGTGGTGTAAAGCTCACCGCCATTGGACTCTGGAGCAGTGGAAACGTGTTCTCTGGAGTGATGAATCACGCTTCCCCAACTGGTGAAGTCTGACGGACTAATCTGGGTTTGGCGGATGCCAGGAGAACGCTACCTGCCCCGATGCATAGTGCCAACTGTAAAGTTTGGTGGAGAGTAAAACATTTTTCATGGTTCAGGCTAGGCCCCTTAGTTCCAGTGAAGGGAAATCTACCACCACAGCATACAATGGCATTCTAGACGATTCTGTACATCCAACTTTATATCAACAGTTTGGGGAAGGCCCTTTCCTGTTTCAGCATGACAATGCTGAAACAGAGTGAGGTCCATACAGAAATGCTTTGTCGAGATCGGTGTGGAAGAACTTGACTGGCCTGCACAGAGCCCTGGCCTCAACCTCATTGAACACTGACTTCGAGCCAGGCCTAATCGCCCAACATCAGTGCCCGACCTCACTGTTCCAACAACTAGTGGAAAGCCTTCCCAGAAGAGTGGAGGCTATTATAACATCAAAGGGGGGACCAAATCCATATTAATGCCCATGATTTTGGAATGAGATGTTCGATGAGCAGGTGTCCACATACCTTTGGCCATGTAGTGTATCTTGCTCTCGATGGGTCTGTGTCCGTTCTGAGGTGTTTTGTCATGTCTTACTTTTTTAAACCACTTTCTGTCTTCAAATAAACATTTCCTGTTTTTTCATCCTCATCTGTTGTTTATCCTCCTTTCACTACCTGTCTTAATTTATCCAACATTTTGTCTTCCAGTCCTAATTCTTTCCGCCTCAATGACCTGAGAAAATAAAGCAGTAGGTTTTGGAGAAAGTTGGATGGCTAAAGCTAGCCATCAGAAACGGCTCCAAAAAATCCCACTTGGCAAAAACTGGTTGACTCAATGTAGATTCCACATCATTTCAACAACAAAAAATCGAAATCCAATGGCATGGTGACAATTGTTGTTGATTTCACGTTGAATTCACGTTAGTTGACAATTAATGGGAAGTGTCCTGTAGCTGTCACTGCTCTAGGACTGGTGACAGTGGAAAGTCAACCCCTGAAGCTGCCACTAAATGTCACTTCAACACTCTGCCATGACTTTACCTCTCTTGTCACAGTTTCAGAGTGCTCGAACCTACACTTGCCAACAGTTATTCCACTGGTCATAGACTTGTCAATGTAAGTTCCGGGCAGAGGTGTGTGTGTGTGTCTGTTTATGTACGTATGTACGGGCAGACATAGACCCATTGGTGTAAGTACTCCATGGGTATTCCGGTGAGCTGTGTGGCACGGCTGTTAGATAGAGATGGTGCTTGGACAGCTAAAAGCTGCCTTTGTTTCCATCTGAAGTGCAACTCCGCATTGATCTGGTGGCGTACCTGCAGGTTGGGACTGTTTCACAGAAATGCACGAGGGCAGCTTAACTGGCAGACATGCTCGTTCATTTAGAGACAGTCACACACACACACACACACACACACACACACACACACACACACACACACACACACAGTATATATAGGCACACAGTACAGGACACATCTACCTGTCAGACACCTAGGTGCTGAGATGCGCACTGTGTAGCTGCAGTAATAATATAATAATAATAATATATGCCATTTAGCAGACGCTTTTATCCAAAGCGACTTACAGTCATGTGTGCATACTGTGTGTGGGGGCTTGCTCTGCAATAGAAACTGCTTAGAATGCAGACTGGTTAGAGAGTAGAGTCCTGAACCTGTCTGCCTCTGACTGATGAAGACCCTTGGCTGTGGAGTTCTCTGGGTCTGGGTACTCTGTGTTGTGTTCACTCTGAGAGTAAACCCGTCTCGTCTGACAGGTAAACAAACAACATATTATTGTTGAAACAAGACAGAGTAGTATGGTTCCCGAATGTTGTTGTGGTGTTATTGTTTTCATTGAGGAATGTTTTACAGTAGCACCGCAAGGAGCATGTTGCTAACTCTTTACCTGTGTGGGGGGAAGTAACTGTTGACTTGATTTAACTGGCCATATCTCCCAGAAGCTCCTCAGCGTGGCTCCAATATGATACCAGGCAATATGACATGTGTAAGGGCATTTTGGCGGTGGCTCAGTATGATGGCACGTTTTGTCAAAACCATCAGATATACAACACACAGATTGCTGTGAATCAGTGTCAAAAACAGTGATGATTTCATATTGGGTCATTAGGAAAATGCTATGATTTTGTGTTGTTTGATGGTTTTCTGTGGTTTGGATTCAAATTGTGTTTACACAGTTGTTGTGTGTTTCTGGGTGTGTTGATGCGGCCCTGCGTGTGTGATTCTCCTCTGAAGGAGCGTAACCCCAGGTGTCTTGCACAGGGCGGCGATGCTTGTGCCGTGTGTGGTTGGCATGAGGATAATAGTCCTGCCGCAATCGAGCAGATGGAGGCAGGGTTCACCCCTCCAGTCTCCTACCCAGTCTGGGTCAGTCCCTGGTACGAGCTCTACTGCCTACGGACTCGAGAACAGATCCCTCATGATGCTGGTAGAGCACTTGGAAGCGGAGTGCCTTGTGTCTGTGTTCCTTCCCTCTCTGGTCTGACCAGTATTTTTTATCATGATGTTAATGCACTTTTGCACCTTTTAATTGATGTTCATATTTTTCCTGCTTCCCCATTTTTTGTGTACTTACCCCCGTCTCCCCTCCTCCTCTCCCTCCCCCCTCCTCCTCTTCCTCCCCTCCCCTCTCCTCAATCCATTTCCCTCTCCAGTTGACCTCTGAGGGCCTAACCTCTGACCTGTTGCTGTCAGTCACTCTAGTGTCTGTTGTGCTGCTGCTGGACCTGGTCAGTACCTCCATGGACCTGATGGCACTGAACCGGTGGCGCTGAACCGGATGGCCATCCACGGCACCTACAGCCCCAGCCGATAGGAGAAAGAGTGATCTCGCATAGAGATGTGGACATAGCCCATCCAACACTCATGGAGAGACTTATATAGAAGACTGGGGCCAGTTCCAAACCCACCACTCAACACTGTCCTGACATTGTTCCATTGAGAGACTCATATAGGAAACACACTCACTGGCCTGGACCCAGTTTCAAACCCATCACCCAACATGGCTTTTGCAATCTAACTCATCCCAAACCACCTCAATTGGGTTGAGGTCGGCTGATTGTGGAGGCCAGGTCATCTGATGCAGCACTCCATCACTCTCCTTCTTGGTCAAATAGCCTTACACAGCCTGGGGGGTGTGTTGGGTCATTGTCCGGTTGAAAAACAAATATTAGTCCCACTAAGTGCAAACCAGATGGGATGGCGTATCACTGCAGAATGCTGTGGTAGCCATGCTGGTTAAGTGTGCCTTAAACTCTAAATAAATCACTGTCAGTGTCACCAGCAAAGCACCATCACACCTCCTCCTCCATGCTTCACTGTGGGAACCAAACATGCGTAGATTATCCGTTCACCTACTCTGCATCTCACAAAGATACAGCGGTTGGAACCAAAAATCTCAAATTTGGACTCATCAGACCATCAAATATAAAATATATTTTTATTTGTTTAACACTTTTTTGGTTACTATATGATTCCATATGTATTATTTCATAGTTTGGATGTCTTCACTATTATTCTACAATGTAAAAACAAAGAAAACCCCTTGATTGAGTAGGTGTGTCTGTATATACAGTGCCTTCAGAAAGTATTCAGACCCCTTAATTCTAAAAATGTATTTATGTTCGATTGGGTTCAAGTCCGGGCTCTGGCTGTGCCATTCAAGTATATTCAGAGACTTGTCCCGAAGCCACTCATGTGTTGTCTTGGCTGTGTGCTTAGGGTCGTTGTCCTGTTGGAAGGTGAACCTTCACCCAAGTCTGAGGTTCTGAGCACTCTGGAGCAGGTTTTTATCAAGAATCTCTATTTACTTTGCTCCATTCATCTTTGCCTCCATCCTAACAAGTGTCCCAGTCTCTGCCGTTGAAAAACATCCCCACAGCATGACGCTACCACTACCATGCTTCACTGTAGGAATGGTGCAAGGTCTCTTCCAGACGTGGTGTTTGGCATTCAGGCCAAATAGTTCAATCTTGGTTTCATAAGACTAGACAATCTTGTTTCTCATGGTCTGAGAGTCTTTAGGTGCCTTTTGGCAAACTCCCAAGTGGGCTTTTATGTGCCTTTTACTGAGGAGTGTCTTCCGTCTGGCCAGTCTACCATAAAGGCCTGATTTGTGGATTTCTGCAGAGATGGTTGTCCTTCTGGAAGGTTCTCCCATCTCCACAGAGGAACTGGAGCTCTGTCAGAGTGACCATCAGGTTCTTGGTCACCTCCCTGACCAAGGTCCTTCTCCCCCGATTGCTCAGTTTGGCTGGGTGGCCTGCTCTAGGAAGAGTGCTTCCAAACTTCTTCCATCTAAGAATGATGGAGGCCACTGTGTTCCTGGGGATCTTCAATGCTGCAGAAATGTTTAGGTACCCTTCCCCAGATTTGTGCCTCGACACAATCCTGTCTCGGAGCTCTACTGACAATTCCTTCGACCTCATGGCTTGGTTTTTGCTCTGACAACTGTGGGACCTTATATAGACAGGTGTGTGCCTTTCCAAATCATGTCCAATCAATTGGATTCACCACCAGTGGAATCCAATCAAGTTGTAGAGACATCTCAAGGATGATCAATGGAAACTGGATGCACCTGAGCTCAATTTCGTAAATGTAAATAAGGTATATATGTTGTTGTTGTTTTTTATAAATTTGCTAAAATTGATAACCTGTTTTTGCTTCGTCTTTATGGGGAATTGTGTGTAGATTGCTGAGGATTCTTTTTTACTTAATCCATTTTAGAATAAGGCTGTAAACATAACAGAAACAGCAGAAAGTCAACGAGATTTATCCAACTTAGGATCATATGCTTGTATGTCCAACGGCCTGTGTTACATCAAAGAGAACCTCCCATTCAAATGGTGCTAGTTTTTTTGTATTAATTTGGGACTGTAATGAGTGTATGGCGTAGGCTGGACTATTGTTGGTTTTGAATGTGACAGCATGCCAACCGGTTTGGTATCTCCTACATGGCTATCAGATATTTATGGATCTCACTCTCTCATAATCAGTTATAATAATAACAGTAATTTCACTGGTAGGCTCAATTGAATAAATCTTTGTCTCCCCTGAAATGCGTTTCGTTGCACTAATATAAAGCATCACTGAGGATGCAGTAGCATGTCTCGCCACCAGATGGCAGTGTGTCTCCATGTTGAACTATCCATTAACATTCTCTGAGATGGGAAACAGAGAAGAGTGAGGCAGATGTCTATCCCCTGCTGCTGCTAGTGGCTTACCACCATATCACCTGCAAACATCAGATTTGGTCAGATAAAGGCATACCTACAGTCAGTGGTGTGCTGCCTCATAGTCACCAATGGTCAAATAAGTACTGTCTTCATCTTATGGGGTGTGTGTGTGTGTGTGTGTGTGTGTGTGTGTGTGTGTGTGTGTGTGTGTGTGTGTGTGTGTGTGTGTGTGTGTGTGTGTGTGTGTGTGTGTGTGTGTGTGTGTGTGTGTGTGTGTGTGTGTGTGTGTGTGTGTGTGTGTGTGTGTGTGTGTGTGTCTTGCGTGTTGTGTTAGCTGCAGTGGTTTGGGCTATCTCTGGCGGTGCGGTTGTTTGACTGACTGACAGACACCTTAGGAGGACAGCCTAGAGCTCTGCCTCTCGCCCTGCATCTACACACTCCCTGTGTGTCGTCGTATCTCGACACAGAGAATGCTAGTCATGGCTTTGTTTTGCAGGGATAAATACAAAACTCATACAATGCCACAAAATAGAGTAGTACCAACACCACACAATACCACACACCACCTACACCTAGAAACAGGCATACGCAACCTAGGATACAGCGATAGGAATGACACACACCCGCAGTGGGGTTATTATAGACGGGAATTACACTGAGACGACATAGTTGGAGAGCTGAAGATCGGAACCAGGAGCAGTGTGTCCTCTCCCTCCATCTCTCTCCTCTATAGGAGCTGAATGAAAGGTAAGACAATTAACATAGCACGTCGATGGATACCCTGAAGAAAGACATACTTCCATGACACTCTCTCTCCCCACAGCGACAGATCTGGTACATTCACCGGAATAAAGAAGCTTCTTCTCCCTCCCAGCACCATTAAATGTTGATGTACGGTATCAAAAATATATAACAAGTATGGATGAATACATATTTCAGCTGAAACAGTAAAGCGCTATCATATTCACTCACATAGGCTACATAAGCTGCTGTGTGGGTGGGTGCGTGCGTGCTTGTGTTTGAGGGATCCCATAAGGGATGCCAAACGTATTCCTGATACAGTGTGAGAAATGCATACATTTTTTTGTATGTGTGCATACAGAGACGCGCAGCCATGCGTTTCTCTTCCATCATTCTATTCCTCTCCTTTTCTAGTAGAGGCCTCCCTGGAGATAATGCCTTGCACTGGCAGGCCTGATCCAACACACAAACACGGACGCACACATCGCAGCATTCTCTCTCACTCTCTCCCTTCCTCCCTCCATCCATCCATTCCTCTCTCCCTTCCAGTGGACACAGGGAGCTGCCAGTCATTCCAGCAGCAGCTCTTCTCTTCTTGTCAGACAATAGCTCTGCAGGATTTTCGACAATTCATGCCTCTTAAATACTGTATACTCATGCTCTGTAGCTCTCATTTGCATCCATTCATATTTCACGACAACTGCCCCCACAATAACAATACACTGCCACATTACTGACCACACTGAGTATAGAACAAAGTATCTGAAGAGTTACAGTGCCTTCAAAAATGATTCACACCCCTTGACTTTTTACAGACTGAAAATGAAATTGATTACATTTACCGAGCCTACACATAATAACCCACACTGTCAGAGTGGAAAATGCAGTGGATAAGGGCGCTGTACTGCAGCGCCAGCTGTGCCATCAGAGTCCCTGGGTTCGAGCCCAGGCTCTGTCGTAACCGGCCGCGACCGGGAGGTCCGTGGGGCGACGCACACAATTGGCCTAGTCTCGTCCGGGTTAGGGAGGGCTTGGTCGGTAGGGATGTCCTTGTCTCATCGCGCACCAGCGACTCCTGTGGCGGGCCGGGTGCAGTGTGCGCTAACCAAGGTTGCCAGGTGCACGGTGTACCCTCCGACACATTGGTGCGGCTGGCTTCCGGGTTGGATGCGCGCTGTGTTAAGAAGCAGTACAGCTGGTTGGGTTGTGTAGCGGAGGACGCGTGACTTTCAACCTTCGTCTCTCACGAGCCCGTACGGGAGTTGTAGCGATGAGACAAGATAGTAGCTACTACAACAATTGGATACCACGAAATTGGGGAGAAAAAAGGGGTAAAATTCAACAACAAAAAAAGTGGAAAATATGTTTGTGGTAACGTTTGCAAATTAATGAAAAGATGAAACGTCTTGAGTCTTTGTTAAGGCAAGCCTAAAAAAGTACAGTAGTAAAAATGTTCTTAAACAAGTCACATAAGTTATGGTCCCTCAGTAGAGCAGTGAATTTCAAACATAGATTCAACCAAAAAGACCAGGGAGCTTTTCCAAAGCCTCGCAAAGAAAGGCACTTATTGATGGATGGGTAATAAAAAAAGAGAACCGAAAGGAAAATGCTGCACACTACTGCTCAGGCTCCCAGGTGATATTTATTTACAGTCATCATCAGGCATCCATATCCCATGTGGGGGTGGAAGGTCCTATATATAAGGGCAGTATTCAGTGACATCACTTCCTGAAAAAGGAGGTCAAAAAATGTATAACATAGTTTCATTCTGCTTTCCACCAGACACTGGGAAATGAATTCCCCATTCAGCATAACAATAACCTCAATCACAAGGCCAGAAATACACTGGAGTAGCTTATCAAGATGACATTGAATGTTTCTGAGTGGCCTGGTTACAATTTTGACTTAAATCGTCTTGAAAATCTATGGCAAGACTTGAAAATGGAGGTCTAACAGCCAGCTTGAAGAATTAAAAAAGAATAATGTGCAAATATTGTATAATCTAGGTGTGCAAAGCTCTTAGAGACTTAGAGCCAGAAAGACTCACCGATGGAATTGTTGCTGAAGGTGATTCTAACATTTGTGCAAAAAAATGTATTAAAAAAAACATGTTGTCACTTTGTCATTATGGGGTATATGTAGATGGGTGAGAAAAACGATCTATTTAATACATTTAGAATGTTGAACATAACAAAATGTGGAATAAGTCAAGGAGTATGAATACTTTCTGAAGGCACAGTATATGAGTCTATATTATATTAGTTAGGACTGTATTGCGGAAGTGCGATTATAGTGCACTTTAAATGCAAAGGAAATGTTCCTACATTCACGAATACTGCAATCATGTTAAATGCTCATTTCTATTGCGGTATAATGCATATCTTCCTCGTTACTGATTTCATCTAGCCCCTAGTTATCAATTACAATGATTCATTTGAAATAAAATCAAGGTTTATTGGTTGTGTACACTTATTTTTTTTATTTAACCTTTATTTAATTTAACACATTTTAATTTAACACATTCTTATTTACATTGACAGCCTAACGGGGAACAGGGGGGTTGAATGCTTTGTTCGGGGGAAGAACGACAGATTTTGACCTTGTCAGCTTGGGGATTTGATCCAGCAACCTTTCATTCACTGACCCAACACTCTAAACACTATGCTACCTGCTGCCACAAACATTTGCAGATGTTACTGCTGGGTGCAGTGAAGTGCTTGTGTTTCTAGCTCCAACAGTGCAGTAATAGACAACAATACACACAATCAAAAAAATTAACAAATATTAGAACGAGCAATGTTATACATATATAATGGTGTGTTTAGACAGTATGGATAGTATATGAATAGAAAAGGTGTGTACAGCAGTAGTTAAATATAGGTTCCTGGATATTACGATGTATTGAGACATATCTTTATTATTTATATAAATAATATTGGTCTCTTTTTTAAAACTTGTAATATTCATTTACATGCAGACAATAATGTTATGTATGCCATAGGTGCCCAAAGTAAACTGCCTATTACTCAGGCCCAGAAGCTATGATATGCATATAATTGGTAGCATTGGATAGTAAACACTCTAAAGTTTCCAAAACTGTTAAAATAATGTACAGTATGTGAGTATAATAGAACAGAAAATGGCAGCTCACCTCTGATTACGATGGCTGGGAATGGGAATATAAAGGAGGTCCTCCCAGATTTCAGTTCCTAGGGCTTCCACTAGATGTCAACAGTCTTTAGAAAGAGTTTCAGGCTTGTTTTTTGAAAAATGAGCTAGAATTTGTAGTTTTTCTAAGTGGCTCCCATTTTGGCTGGAGTGTTTGTTGCGCGTTCCGGTGAGGGCTTGCACTTCGTTATTTATCTCCGGTAATGGTCTCCGGTATTCTCCGTCTTAAATGTTATCGTTTATTTACATATTAGGGTACCTGAGGATTGATTAGGAATGTTGTTTGATATGTTTGGAAGAAGTTTATTGGTAACTTACGGGATTTATTTGTATGCATTTTGAACGAGGGAAACCGGTGGATTACTGAGTCAAGCTCGCCAATGAAACTTACTGTTTAGGGATATAAAGAAGGACTTTGTCGAACAAAAGTACAATTTTTTATGTAGCTGGGACCCTTGTGATTGGAACCAGATGAAGATCTTCAAAGGTAAGTGATTTATTTTATCGCTATTTCTGACTTTCGTGATGCATCTGCTTGGTTGGAAAATGTATGTAATGCTTTTGTGTGCGGGGCGCTGTCCTCAGACAATCTCATGGTGTGCTTTTGCCATAAAGCCTTTTTGAAATCTGATGAAGTGGCTGGATTAACACGAAATTAAGCTTTTAAATGATGTATGACACTTGTATTTTCATGAATGTTTAATATTTAGATTTCTGTCATTTGAATTTGGCACTCTGCAATTTCACCGGATGTTGTCGAGGTGGGACGCTAGAGTCCCAATGACTCGTAAGAAGTTAATGGTTCTCCCATCGATCAGGTTCCCACCTATAAATATCTGGGCTTTTGGAATGACAAGGAGACAACATTTAAAAAACATACTGATGAGTTAGCTAAAAAGCTAAGATTTAAAGTGGGCTTTGTTTTAGAAAAATACCTTGCCTCTCCACAACACAGGAGGTTGGTGGCATCTTGATTGGGGAGGACGGGCCCGTGGTAATGGCTGGAGTGGAATGAGTGTTTTCCATGTGTTTGATGCCATTCCATTTGCTCTGTTCCAGACATTATTATGAGCTGTCTTCCCCTCAGCAGCCTCCACTGCTCCCTAAACAGCAAGAAATAGATTGTATCTTCAACTTTCCTGCCAGTTCTTGACTATATGGTGACACAATTAACCAGAATGCAGCAGCGACTACTCTTAACCTTTGGAAGCCATCTACCTTAGTGCCCTTTGCTTTATCACAGGTGACAGTTTTAATACTCATCACTGCATCCTCTATCAAAAGGTTGGCTGGTCGTCATTACAGTCCCGCAGATCACTTCACTATTTCCTTTTTGTTTACAAAGCTTTACTAAACAAGCTTTCGACCTACCTAACTTTGTTTTTGAAGTATAAAAACATGAGCTACCAAACCCGCCAATCAGTCATGGGTGAACATGGAGTACAGGAGGGGGCTGTTGAGGATCAGCGTGGCGGAGGTGTTGGTCCGACAGCCTTGCGAGGGTTACAGTGCCTTGCGAAAGTATTTGGCCCTCTTGAACTTTGCGACCTTTTGCCACATTTCAGGCTTCAAACATAAAGATATAAAACTGTATTTTTTTGTGAAGAATCAACAACAAGTGGGACACAATCATGAAGTGGAACGACATTTATTGGATATTTCAAACTTTTTTGACAAATCAAAAACTGAAAAATTGGGCGTGCAAAATTATTCAGCCCCTTTACTTTCAGTGCAGCAAACTCTCTCTAGAAGTTCAGTGAGGATCTCTGAATGATCCAATGTTGACCTAAATGACTAATGATGATAAATACTATCCACCTGTGTGTAATCAAGTCTCCGTATAAATGCACCTGCACTGTGATAGTCTCAGAGGTCCGTTAAAAGCGCAGAGAGCATCATGAAGAACAAGGAACACACCAGGCAGGTCCGAGATACTGTTGTGAAGAAGTTTAATGCCTGATTTGGATACAAAAAGATTTCCCAAGCTTTAAACATCCCAAGGAGCACTGTGCAAGCGATAATATTGAAATGGAAGGAGTATCAGACCACTGCAAATCTACCAATACCTGGCCGTCCCTCTAAACTTTCAGCTCATACAAGGAGAAGACTGATCAGAGATGCAGCCAAGAGGCCCATGATCACTCTGGATGAACTGCAGAGATCTACAGCTGAGGTGGGAGACTCTGTCCATAGGACAACAATCAGTCATATATTGCACAAATCTGGCCTTTATGGAAGAGTGGCAAGAAGAAAGCCATTTCTTAAAGATATCCATAAAAAGTGTTGTTTAAAGTTTGCCACAAGACACCTGGGAGACACACCAAACATGTGGAAGAAGGTGCTCTGGTCAGATGAAACCAAAATTGAACTTTTTGGCAACAATGCAAAACGTTATGTTTGGCGTAAAAGCAACACAGCTCATCACCCTGAACACACCATCCCCACTGTCAAACATGGTGGTGGCAGCATCATGGTTTGGGCCTGCTTTTCTTCAGCAGGGACAGGGAAGATGGTTAAAATTGATGGGAGGATGGATGGAGCCAAATACAGGACCATTCTGGAAGAAAACCTGACGGAGTCTGCAAAAGACCTGAGAATGGGACGGAGATTTGTCTTCCAACAAGACAATGATCCAAAACATAAAGCAAAATCTACAATGGAATGGTTCAAAACTAAACATATCCAGGTGTTAGAATGGCCAAGTCAAAGTCCAGACCTGAATCCAATCGAGAATCTGTGGAAAGAACTGAAAACTGCTGTTCACAAATGCTCTCCATCCAACCTCACTGAGCTCAAGCTGTTTTGCAAGGAGGAATGGGAAAGAAATTCAGTCTCTCGATGTGCAAAACTGATAGAGACATAAGCCAAGGTGGCGCTACAAAGTATTAACTAAAGGGGGCTGAATAATTTTGCACGCCCAATTTTTCAGTTCTTGATTTGTTAAAAAAGCTTGGAATATCCAATAAATGTCGTTCCACTTCATGATTGTGTCCCACTTGTTGTTGATTCTTCACAAAAAAATACAGTTTTATATCTTTATGTTTGAAGCCTGAAATGTGGCAAAAGTTCGCAAAGTTCAAGGGGGCCGAATACTTTTGCAATACACTGTATCATGCTTAAATGACTTACTCACATTGGCCACGGAGAACCAGAGCACACACTTTATAACTTATTGTAAATAACAAACTGATAAATATGGACATTTTACAGTCTTTTTACCCTGAAATCAAACTGAAAGAAAGGTTATATATTTCCTGCGGTAAACAGCAAGTCTGAGTAAGAAGATGCGGACAAACCCAGTGGTCTGATAGTAATACACACAGCTCTGCTCTGAATGGCCATTTATAAATTTGGACAGCAGTTCACTGACCTATTACTAACAAGAGACACACACACAGACACACTAATGAGGCGCAAAGTCACTGCCTTTCATCCAACCACTTATCTCCTGACCGACCGCACTTGACCACTTGAGCCTGATTACACCACAGTTCACTAACGTTCAGGCTTACTAACTACAGTCCACTGTACTTAGAGTAAGTAGAACTACATACCATACTGTGGCTTCAACATGGAGGACTTTTTACACTTGCTCTATCCTCTGTTCAAACTGGGTGGGGAGTAAAAAATGTCAGCTCACAACCAAATGACCACTTTAAACAGAAGGGACAGACTCTTTACCTTTTTTTGATTAAACAATTAAGCAAAATATACATCAAAGCACACAGTGCTTCCAATAGGTCAACTCCAAGGATTTTTCAATGGCCCAGTGAAAATCATAATCCACAAAGTACCCAGTACACACAAGCAGACCAACCCACAGACTCCTGCCTGAGCGAGTCAACCTTAATGTCTACGGCATGAGGGCGCGAGCCTCCACGTAGCCGTGATTTGTCTGTATCAGCACGTGGGCCTGTGTGACAACAAATGTAGTTGTCAGAATGGATCACAATTTGTAATGTGAAGTAATTCACAGTGGGGATCGAAATGTATCATAATATAGTTATTTTAGAGTCCAAAACAGGGTCCATAAAAAATTGTTGGGCCATTCTGGTGATCATAATTTACATAGGCTTCCTAGGGCAGACCAGGGCTTTTGGCACCACTAGGTTATTAGGCAGTAGACGACCAGCAGAGCTCCTGACTTCATGCTCCAGCCGGGCACTGGGGGCCTGTTTAAGACAAAACCTTGGATCAGTTTTTAATCACCCTACTATGGACTACAGCTGACCACTCCTAGTCAAGGGTTTCTATGGTGACTAGTCCAGCTTTGCATGAGAGAGCGAGAGAGAGCGAAAGAGAGAGATAGCGAATTGGAGAGACTTCTCTACCACATTGCCTCTCAAGACAAGTGGTAGACCGTTCAAAATATAGTTGAATTACACAATATACAATGTTCCACGATATACGCTTGCTGTTATTCCAGAAAGCTCACCAGGCAGTATGTGGCTGAGCGATGAGGAGACCTTGATAATGTATTGTTAAAACGAGAGGCTGCCTGGATCTTTAACTTAAAGACCCTTGCTCCCTTCGGTCTCAAAGTGGACTTTGATCTGAAGCCATTTTTGTGATTATTGTGACTTTGCCATTGTAATTGTTTGTAAGCTTGTGTAGTCAAATTAATTTATGATCGTATGCTATCCATTTGTTGTTTGTATGCTGTTCTTTGTATGCCATTTTAATATTTGATAATTAACCAATGATATTAGGCCACTCCTGGCCATGATTACAGACACCGGTGTCTTTTGACACTATATAAACGAGTCATCCCGCAGTGTTTGTGATTATACCCTGATGAAGACAGCTTGGCTGTCGAAACGTTGGTAATTACATTTTTTGCATCTGAGCTCCTAGAGTGTGCGGATCTCTTTTATTTTCAAGTTTTCTACTCCGCTAGCCAGCACCTCGCCTAAATAGGTGCGTTTCTTTTTCTTCCAGGTTGAGCGATGAGAAGAAACTGACATTTTTTTTTTTTTGTCCATTGTGAATTTCCGTTTGCATAATATTTAGATACCATGTGTTTGCCAAATAAACCATGAGTGTTTGATGGTAGATTTAAGTTGTCTGTGTTTTTTTTGTTCTCACTGTTACTTTTCACTATTATGATTTGCATGAGTTATGTTATGGGGCTCGTTTCCATCCCCCCTAGACTGCAGGGCCAAAGGGATTTGGAACAACGACACCTTGTCAGCTCAGGGATATGAAATTGCAACCTTTCGGTTACTGGTCCAATGCTCTAACCACTAGGCTACCCTGCCGCCCCAAACACACATCTACAATTCTTTGCTAGGTAAAGCCCCGCCTTACCTCAGCTCACTGGTCACCGTAGCAGCACCCACCCGTAGCAGATATATTTCACGGGTCATCCCCAAAGCCAACTCCTCTTTGGCCGCCTTTCCTTCCAGTTCCCTGCTGCCAATGACTGGAACTAATTGCAAAAATCACTGAAGCTGGAGTCGTATAGCTCCCTCACTAACTTTAAGCATCAGCTGTCAGAGCAGCTTATACCGATCATTGCACCTGTACACAGTCCATCTGTAAATAGCCCACCCAACTACCTCATCCCACATGTTTTTTTTTCTTAAAAAAAATAATGTTGTTCTCCTTTGCACCCCAGTATCTCTACTTGCAGATTCATCTTCTGCACATCTATCACTCCAGTGTTTAATTGCTAAATTGGCATTTCGCCACTATGACCTATTTAATGCCTTTACCTCCCTAATCTTACTACATTTGCACACTGTATATATATTAGATTTTTTTTTTTTTTTTGTGTTATTAACTGTATGTTTGTCCCATGTGTAACTCTGTGTCGCTTGGCTTTATCTTGGACAGGTAGCAGTTGTATATGAGAACTTGTTCTCAACTGGCCTACCTGGTTAAATAAAGTTGAAATAAAAAATGTTTTGCTTCTGTGGTAAATGGCAAGTGTGTGTATAGGCTTGTCTCCCACATTAATCTTCTCTTTGCTAGACTGGATTCAAATGCCTTCTGTTAAATTTGTGCATTTATTAATTTTTATGTTATGTATATTTTTTTTTGCTGCTCTAGGGATATAATTGTTTTATATACTATTATGTATTGATTTTTATCTTAAATTAATTCATTCTTAATGCAATGCGCACTGCAGAGAACACCGGAAGAATTATCACTGAATTATTGTAATGTTTGTTTGTGTCAATTAATCCCATAAGAGATGGGTTGCCAGCTGGCGATTTGACACGAAAAGAAAACGATATTCATGAATTCATACATACACTGCTGTCGATTACACCGTCAACATTTAACTTGACATGTTTGAACGACATGACATTCTGATTTGAGAGGAAATATACTATACTTGTGCTGAAAAATATCTTAACCTTGACTGCTTTGTTCTCTTGTTTCTTTACAATGCTTTAAAAAACGCTTTTGGTCGCTCTGATAAAATACTTTGTTTTACATATGAGTTCTGCAACTATTCCAGGTTGGATTATCATGGTAGGGAACATACTTCCTCTCCTTTTGGTCTCCTTCCTCTCCTTTTGGTCTCCTTCCTCTCCTTTTGGTCTCCTTCCTCTCCTTTTGGTCTCCTTTTGGTTTTAGGCACTCCAGGCTAGAACTGACTGTTTATTCAAAATATATTTGTTCTGGACTGTCAATATTTGGCTGTCGGAACTAACACCAGTAAACCAAAAACGGGTGTTTAGTGATACCTCTTCACAGGGTCCCTCTCCCACTATTCTAATCTCTCCAGTGAGTACCGCTTTGTGAACGAGCTGAAGACCTTGATCAAGGCCCAGTCACTGCAGCGAGAGGTACACTGGAGTGATGGCGAAACAAGTAACACAGAGTCCTGTGTGGGCATGACGAAATGTCTGACAGCAGATATTCCAGTGAACATGTATTCATCGGCTACGATGGTCAGAATCAATTCGTATTTTCTGCTCTCAAAAGCTACAATCACCCAGACACTTTTACAATTGAGCGCTTATTCATACTGATTTATAAAAACACAACCGTATTTAAACTGCTTATCCAGCATTCACAAACCATTTAAGGGAGACAAATGTAAAGTCTGGATTGTGCTGTACATACTTTCTCACATACAGCTCAACGACGGCAGAATAATGTTTACATAGGAGAGGCTATGGGCTGCAGAGCGGTTGAAAGCTACTGCAGTGCAGAGACAACCACACAGACTTGGCCAGCGTGAGTAACCAGGATGAGAACGACGAGATAGCTGGTGACCCGGTGGTGTGGATTAGCCTGTACAGGACGTGGTCAAACTGGATCGAGTGACGACCCCAGTAACTGACTATTCTGGCCACTGGGCGGAGAACTGTGTCGCATTTGGCATCAAGGGCAGATGGGTACTGTGACACCGAAAAGGCCTTATTTTGTTGCGGGGGTGAGTGATCTCCTCTACAGTGAGAAACCGGGCTTTCCTGCAAAACACAAAATAAATATACTCCTTTACAGAATATTAAGCATAGATAATCTCCCCCTGTAACACGAAATGGCTTAATGCCATAGATTAAAATCAAACACAACCTTTATCTGACTCATATGATGTGATAAACGACCATATTCCACAAATCATGGTGGTGGTTAATTCATTCCATTTGATGCCATTTCAATGAATTCCATTTAAAACATTCCTGTTTATTCCTTAGCCTCCAAAAACCAAGAGGCATTTCATGAGAGTGGAGCTGACCCCAGACTCTGATCTGGAACGGAATGATCCTGCTGTGAAGGAGGCCATCTTACAGCGGGCAAGTGTCAACCTCTTCATCAACGGCCAGCTAACGAAGAACACATGCAGTCACTTTAAATAAAATAAGTGTCCAATATATAGACAGAGTAGACCTACAGTATAAAACGATTGGAAGTCACTGAATCATCCCACTGAATCCTCATACAGGGCTCAGACATCAATATCATTTTATTGAAATGGTGTGGAAACAATGTCGATTCAACCAGTAAGATGTAATTAGACACTCCTTCTGTTGTTCAGATAAAGATGACACTGGAAGATAAAGTGAAGACTGGTATCTGTATAGACACCAGTTGTTTCCCACATGACGATTGTATAATGAATCATTGTTACTGTGGTACAGTCTCTTATTACAACTATAAACTGAAAATACATACGGTGAAAATATATGAAAAGGGTCATATTCTTTGATGAGGTAAATAGTTTCCACATTTCAACAACAAAAAATATACACCAACGTTCAAAAGATTGGGGTCACTTAGAAATATCCTTGTTTTTGAAAGAACAACTATTTTTTTTGTCCATTAAAATAACATCAAATTGATCAGAGATACAGTGTAGTTGTACATGACTATTGTAGCTGGAAATGGCATTAACGATATGGAATATCTACATAGGCGTACAGAGGCAATTATCAGCAACCAACCAAGTTTATCATTTTAAAAGGCTAATAGCTCATTAGAAAACCCTTTTGCAATTGTTAGCACAGCTAAAAACTGTTTCTCTGTCCAGTGTCTGTGTTCTTTTGCCCATCTTAATCTTTTTTATTGGCCAGTCTGAGATATGGCTTTTTCTCTGCAACTGCCTAGAAGGCCAGCATCCCGGAGTCGCCTCTTCACTGTTGACGTTGAGACTGGACAGAGGAACTCTGCCTAGAAGGCCAGCATCCCGGAGTCGCCTCTTCACTGTTGACGTTGAGACTGGACAGAGGCCTAACCAGCATCTGCCTAGAGACTGGACCAGCATCCCGGAGTCGCCTCTTCACTGTTGACGTTGAGACTGGACAGAGGAACTCTGCCTAGAAGGCCAGCATCCCGGAGTCGCCTCTTCACTGTTGACGTTGAGACTGGACAGAGGAACTCTGCCTAGAAGGCCAGCATCCAGAGGAACTCTGCCTAGAGGCCAGCATCCCGCCTCTTCACTGTTGACGTTGAGACTGGACAGAGGAACTCTGCCTAGAAGGCCAGCATCCCGGAGTCGCCTCTTCACTGTTGACGTTGAGACTGGACAGAGGAACTCTGCCTAGAAGGCCAGCATCCCGGAGTCGCCTCTTCACTGTTGACGTTGAGACTGGACAGAGGAACTCTGCCTAGAAGGCCAGCATCCCGGAGTCGCCTCTTCACTGTTGACGTTGAGACTGGTGTTTTGCGGGTACTATTTAATGAAGCTGCCAGTTGAGGACTTGTGAGGTGTCTGTTTCTCAAACTAGACACTCTAATGTACTCATCCTCTTGCTCAGTTACGCACTTGGGCCTCCCACTCCTCATTCTAGCGCCAGTTTGCGCTATTCTGTGAAGGGAGTAGTACACAGCGTTGTACCGGATCTCCAGTTTCTTGGCTATTTCTCGCATTGAATAGACTTAATTTCTCAGAACAAGCATAGTCTGACGAGTTTCAGAAGTAAGTTCTTTGTTTCTGGCCATTTTGAGCCTGTAATCGAACCCACAAATGCTGATGCTCCAGATACTCAACTACTCTAAAGAAGGTCCGTTTTAATGCTTCTTTAATCAGAATAACAGTTTTCAGCTGTGCTAACATAATTGCAAAGGGGTTTTCTAATGATCAATTAGCTTTTTAAAATGATAAACTTGGATTAGCTAACACAACGTGCCATTGGGACATAGGAATGATGGTTGTTGATAATGGATCTCTGTACGCCTATGTAGATATTCCATATCAAATCTGCTGTTTCCAGCTACAATAGTCATTTACAATATCTACACTGTATTTCTGATACATTTTATGTTTTTTAATGGAAAAAAATGTGATTTTCTTTCAAAAACAAGAACATTTCTAAGTGACCCCAAACTTTTGAACGGTAGTGTAGATGTGATCATGCTGAATCAACATGGTAAACTGATTAGATTTTTTTTTTTAAGTAATCAATATAAGGGAATTTTGTATTTTTTTCAACCATCTTTTAACCTAAATCCAATGACATGGTGATATTGTTTGTTGGTTTTACGTTTTCTTTTTACCTTTACTTAACTAGGCAAATTAGTTAAGAACAAATTACTATTTTGAATAACGTCTAGGAACAGTGGGTTAACTGCCTTGTTCAGGGACAGAACGACATATTTTTACCTTGTCAGCTCAGGGATTCGATCTTGCAACCTTTCGGTTATTAGTCCAACGCTCTAACCACAAGGCTGGCTACCTGCCGTTAGTTGACAACTCAATCAAATGTAAATCAAAACGAGACGTTGAACTGATGTCCAATGGGTATATATATACACGATGATTGTGCAATGTAGTCTTTCGTTTTTTGGTCATTTCAAAGATGCTCTGATGCAGAGCGACTTACCGTAAGTGAGTGCATACATTTTCATACTGGTCCCCCCTGTGTGAGTCGAACCCACAAACCTGCCGTTGCAAGCACCATGCTCTACCAACTGAGCGACACGGGACAAGTAAGTTACAATTAACTTGAGAATCGCGTTCTAAGCTCAAGCGATGAGGACAGTTGATTTCTAGACAAAGGAGTAAAGGGTAACAGTTAATTTATTTGAATTAATAAAGGGAAACCCTGAATAGCATAGTAGTATTCCCCTGAGTGAGCTCTATTCACATTGCTACAATTAATAGTCAGCAGTTTTAAGGTAGCCACACACATACACAGCACGCTGCCTTTGTTAAGTTGAGAGTGTTTGTCTGAACGTGGTTCCAGCTGAGAGGGGTTCAAATCCGATTGAGTCGATATCACTGGAGAATTGGGCAAGCAACACAAAGCCTATAGGGACCGTCTCTCCTTCCCCGTCCGTCTGCAGCCATGAGTTGAAATAGAATTGAATAATCTGAATCCTCACTGGTGAATGTTCACCAACTCAATACTCACTGTATCGTTAAATCCCCACGCATTGCATTCAGATACACCGGGGTTAGGCAGGGTATTACCATCTCTAAGTTAAAAGTAATATGCCAAAATACCCCTAGAAAGGATCAAAAAAGTATACCACATTGGGTGGGGAGGTATTAGGTAGAGCTGGGTCCAAATAGTATTTATTTTCTTTCAAATACTTTGGGTGCGTTCATTTCGAAAGATAACAAATACTATCTGGACCCAGGTCAGGGTGCAAGCCTAGAGTGTGGGGAGTGAGGTGGCCTGGGCTGGTGTTAGGGAAAGCCGTGTCGTCATTGTGATACAGTATATGTGTCAGTGTGTGTCGTCCAGCCCAGCCCAGTGTGCGTCCAGCCCCCATGTCAGCAGTCCCAGCCCCACTCATACATCATGCAGGTCGTTAGCAGAGGATCAGCCTGGACCTTTGGCCGCGGCACCACGGAGCACCGCCGACAGAGCACAGTGAAAGCCCCAGGCTCTGTCACTCAGTGTCACTTATACGACTATTTATCTGCTCTATCTGCCTTTGGCCCCACTGTCTCTCTGCCTCGGGGTCACTCTCACACACACACACACACACACACATGCATCCTCTCTGTCGTACTGGGATCCTAATGAATAATGGATGAGGCTGTACTCAGCGTTCAGATATTAATGGGGCTGAAAATAACAGGGAGGACCATCCTTTGTGCTGGCAGCCATACTGCTCTGACTTACAAGATCTCTCTTCCTCTTCCTCTTCCTCCTCTTTCTCTGCCGTGCTGATCAGACTGCCTCACAGGATCTCTCCTCTTTCTGCTTTTCCTGTGCCTGTCGGGCTGGACACTAATTCACACTGGCACGCTCTGCCCCCTTCTCTCACCTCTGTGCCTCTCACTCCTCTAACCCTCTCTCCTCCCATATCCATGTCTCAGCCCTCTCCCTCTCAATTTCTTCTCTCTCTCTCCTCTTACTCCTTCCCTCTCCCCAAATCATATCTCACCGTCATGCACTTTTTTTCCCCAGCCAGATAATGTAGACTTACTCTTCTCCACATCCTCAGGGTTGTCACAGTGAGGTCAGGGTTCATTGAATTTAGTTTTACAGGAGATATGAAAAGTGAAATGAAAAGCTGGCCAGGGCTATCGATAAGTTGGCCATTGTCTGGTCTCTCTCGGTTTCTCATTCAAGGATGTTGCAATGGGTCATTGTCCTGTCTTTCTTCCAACTCCTCCATGATCTGTCCATCTTGGCCAGAGACAGCATCGTTGCCAGAATGCTTTAGTGGTGAAGCCTAAAAAGTAAGAAAGAGTTTGTCATTGTTCTCACTGTCACTTTGAACCAGGATAGGCTGGGGGTTGCATGTTCCAGGATGGGTCTGCCAGTTAACTCCCGCATGGCAGAGAGTGAGGCCTGGCCCTCTGTCTCTCTCTCTAACTCTTTGTCTTACAACCAGGCCAAAAAGCACAGACGAGTGGGCACAGCTTGGCTAACCCTAGCCTGGGTGCCAGTCTGGTTTCTGCTCTCAATAATGGCACACCGTTGTCACATTTGGCAAGTTACCGACAGGTTGGCTAAAGCAGGAATAGATTAGCACCAAAAGATACAGTATCTGCACATTACAGGTGAAAATCATTTACTTTTAAAGTCTCTTGCAGGAGAAATTCAGTTCACAAATTCTTGTCTTTGAGAAAACATTATTGAGACAGAGAATTCAATAATTTTGAGACAATTTGCACAGAAAGCTCATTAGGCTTCTTTCCCCAATTCTGCATGTTGTCTGATTGTTCTTTGTCAAGGTGACACAAAATGGATGTCCAGTCATCCACCTGTCTCTGAATTAGGCGTTAAAAAGTCGAAAATAGGCCTACAATAAGTTTCCGTTTGTTTTCTATTGGGTGAATAGGTTTTGAGCATTGAAGGAAAAAACGAGTGTCTTTAAAAATATATTTTAAATAAGAAGCCGAGTGTATTTTCCAAAGTTAAAATGGCACAATTTTTGTCTCGGATGGGAATACATTTCAGTTAATTACGTGCAAAACCCCTCACGCACACATCTCTCATCCACCGCCATCTCCGTGAGGACAAAGAAAAAAAAACAAAGGAGAGAGAAAAACAAACATAAAAAAATGTAAAATAAAGATACCAGCTCAGCTGAAGCGGCGGCATCGTGGCGTCTAATCAGCCGGTTTGCCTGTGCCTTCAGTGTGAGCGAGCCGCATCGTGGCGTCTAATCAGCCGGTTTGCCTGTGCCTTCAGTGTGAGCGAGCCGCATCGTGGCGCTTCCCTCTGATCAGTGCGCTCCCCCATCGCGCTCGCTCCCGCCCATGAGCTGCGGGTCAGTATTTGGTGAGTAGGCTGTCGCCTTTATACCCACAACCTTCACCCTCATTACCATGCAGTGGAAGTGTGTGTGTGTGGCAGGGAAAATGCACCCCAGGACTAGCCTAGAGGGGCACTAGGATTCATGGCCTCTGCTGGAATGCGGAGTGCAACGGTGGGGGGCTGCTGTTACTGTGTGTGTGTGTGTGTGTGTGTGTGTGTGTGTGTGTGTGTGTGTGTGTGTGTGTGTGTGTGTGTGTGTGTGTGTGTGTGTGTGTGTGTGTGTGTGTCAGGGAAAATGCACCCCAGGACTAGCCTAGAGGGGCACGCAGATGCATGGCCTCCGCTGGGATGCGGAGTGCAACTATAGGGTTTCTAACGGTGGGGGACTGCTGTTGCTCTGTGTGTGTGTGTGTGTGTTTGTGTCAAAGAGACAAGAGAAGCATCAAGTGACTCCTGTGTGCCTCAAGGTCACAAAGAGAGAGGTAGCGGGTGTGTCTCTGCTGAGCCAAGTTGCGTTGCGGGGTAAACAACAAATTGAGCCTGTTAGATCTCATCACCCTCATCGCAATCCTCATCAAAACGCTGCGTTATGCTGATTTGTTATGGAGAGGAGAGGATGTTTGCTTCTCTGCGCTGAACTTTCTTCTGGTTGTGCTGTGAGAGGGGTGGAGTGACGGCCTGTCACAGAGTGCATGTGTGTGTGTGAGCATGTGTGTTTATGGACAGAGTGCAGTGAGTGTGTTGAACTCTGAGGGATTGAGGCTGTACATAGTGATCATTAGGTCTCTGTTTGCTAATATTGGCCTTTATATAACTTCAACCAACACTTTTCCATCTTCGTTCATTATCATTAATGTATATTTCACTCATTTCACAATGCATATTTACTCAGCGTAGAACAAAATGTTAGATATGCAGTGAAATGATCAAGTTCACATTGTCTATTTATTATGTTGTGTCAAAACAACTTCTCACAACTGTCTCCATGTAAACCACTTCCAACTGCATCATGCACAACACTGAGTTAAAGGAGAAATCTATATATTTTCTGTAAATTATATAATAGAAGGGTCCAGACACTTTTGCTTTGATTTCACTTGTTTTTGACACAAAAAACTATTGTGCAGTTCGGGGGCTCTGAAAAAACAAATTAACAAATGCTCCAAAAACACTCAAATACATCCTTTGAAAAATGGAAACGCTGTCAGTATAGTGATGCGTTAGATGTTGTACACATGAAATTTTGTCATTCGGAACTTTGTCCGCAATGTTATATTCAAATTTGTGAGACTCAAGCAGTTTCCCCTATCCAGTTGTTCCATGTAGCTTGCTGCTTGCTGCTACAGGAAAGTGACAAAATAAAGGAAATACCAAGAGAAATTATCTTAACACGGCGTTGGGCCACCACAAAGCGCCAGAACAGCTTCAATGCTCCCTAGCCTAGATTCTACAAGTGTCTGGAACTTCCTGTGTGGAAGCACCTGCTTTTAATACGTTGTAGCCCTAATTAACTAAAGTGGTGCCTTTTATATTGGCAATTACCTGTAGAATGGACGGAGAGGTATCGCTCGAGTCGCAAGAAAATGGCATATAACATTGCGGAAAAAGTTCAGAGTGACACAATTTCATGTGTACAAGATATAAAGACCTGCATCACTATACTGAGAGCTTTTCAGTTTCTAAAAGGACGCATTTGGGTGTTTTTGAGGCATTCATTCATGTTCTTTCAGAGCGAACATTCTGCCCACCAAGGACGAGGAAATGAATCACTGGTTGGGGGATAAGTTTCTCAAAAACAAGTGAAATAGCAAACTAATTGTCTCAGGACGCTTCTATGACATGTACATCAAAAATAGAGCTTTGGTTGTAAAAAAAAAAAAAGAAAGAAGCTAAGTTCACCTTTAACATAGTGCCCCAGGTCCTGCCTTTCAATTGCCCTTGTCTTAACTTCTTAACTGAGCATGTTCCATTAAGTGTGGCTTGATGTTATTGATACAATATATTGAAATCTTTCAGCAGCAAACAATCACTACAGTAAAATGTCCTCTCTCTCTCTTTCACACACACACATCCGCACACACATAGAAAGAGATGGGTAAAGCAGCTACGGAAAGTGTTGAAGCCAGGAAAAGGGTGTTAATTGGAGTTTGGGGGTGAAGGTAGTGTATGTCAGGCCCATAAGCACAGATCTAGGATCATCTTACTGTAACTGGAGGCTCAGCTGTCACTGCAGGCTCAGCCCTGTGTGGCATGAAATAAAATACAATTTTAAAAAATTCGCCCATGCGCCGAAATACAACAGGAAATGCTTACTTACAAGCCCTTAACTAACAATGCAGTTTTAATGAAAACTAGATAAGATAAGAAATATAATTACAAAATAAACTAAAGTGCAACATAAAAGAGCAATAAAATAATAATAACAACGAGGCTATATACAGTTACCGATTAGTCAAGGTAATATGTACATGTAGATAGGGGTAAAGTGATTACGCATGGATAATAGAAAATAAACAGTGAGTAGCAGCAGCATAAAAGGGAGGTTTAATGCAAATAATCCTGGTACCATTTGATGACCTATTCAGGGGTCTTATGGCTTGGGGGTAGAAGCTGTTAGGAAGTCTTTTGAACCTAGATTTGGCACTCCGGTACCACATGCCGTGAGGTAGCAGGGAGAACAGTCTATGACTAGGGTGGCTGGAGTCTTTGACAAATTTTAGGGCCTTCCTCTGACACCTCCAGGCATAGAGGTTCTAGATGGCAGGAAGCTTGG
This sequence comes from Oncorhynchus keta, assembly GCF_023373465.1. Lineage (NCBI taxonomy): Eukaryota > Metazoa > Chordata > Actinopteri > Salmoniformes > Salmonidae > Oncorhynchus > Oncorhynchus keta. Next base: position 8,958,670 of record NC_068446.1, read on the forward strand.
CCCCACTACCCTCTATAGCGCCCTACAGTCAGAGGCAGAGCAGTTGGCATACCAGGCGATGATGCAACCAGTGCTCTCGGTGGTGTAGCTGTAGAACTGTTTGAGGATCCATGCCAAGTCTTTTCAGTCTCTTGAGGGGGAATAGGCGTTGTTGTGCCCTCTTCGCGACTGTCTTGGTGTGTTTGGACCATCATAGTTTGTTGGTGATTTGGACACCAATGAACTTGAAGCTCTCAATCTGCTCCACTACAACTCTTTCAATGAGAATGGGAGCGTGCTCGGCCCTCCTTTTCCTGTAGTCCACGATCATCTCCTTTGTCTTGATCACATTGAAGGAGAGGTTGTTGTCCTGGCACCACACTTCCAGGTCTCTGACCTCTTTCCTATAGGCTGTCTCATTGTTGTTGGTGATCAGGCCTGTTGTCGTTTGCAAACTTAATGAGGGTGTTGGAGTCGTAAGTCGCCATGTAGTCATGAGTGAACAGGGAGTACAGGAGGGGACTAAGCACGCACTCCAGAGGGGCCCCGTGTTGAGGAACAGCGTGGCAGATGTGTTGTTGCCTACCCTCACCACTGGGCCAGCCCATCAGGAAGTCCAGGATCCAGTTACAGAGGGAGGTGTTTAGTCCCAGGGTCCTTAGCGTAGTGATGAGCTTTAAGGGTGCGATGGTGTTGAACGCTGAGCTGTAGTCAATGAACAACATTTTCACGTACAGTGGGGCTGAAAAGTATTTAGTCAGCCACCAATTGTGCAAGTTCTCCCATTTAAAAATATGAGAGAGGCCTGTAATTTTCATCATAGGTACACTTCAACTATGACAGACAAAATGAGAAAAAATATCCAGAAAATCACATTGTAGGATTTTTAATGAATTTATTTAGAAATTATGGTGGAAAATAAGTACGCTTTGCCTGTTGGTTCGTCTGAGGGGATAGCGGGTTTTCTTATAAGCGTCTGAGTTAGAGCTCTACCCTTTAGCTCAGTGCGGATATTGCCTTTAATCCATGGCTTCTGGTTGGGGTATGTACGTATGGTCATTGTGGGTACAACCTCATCGATGCGATTATTGATGAAGCCGGTGACTGATATTCCTAAATGCCATTGGATGAATCCCGGAATATATTCCAATCTGTGCTAGCAAAACAGTCCTGTAGCTTAGCATCTACATCATCTGACCACTTCCGTATTAAGCGAGTCACTGGTACTTCCTGCTTTAGTTTTTGCAGGAATCAATAGTTTATTCCCCCTCTTGTTGGACATGTAACATGCAGGTAGAAATTAGGTCAAATTGATTTAAGTTGCCCTGGCCACTAGGGGCGCCACCTCTGGATGAGCATTTTCTTGTTTGCTAATTTGGCTTCATACAGCTTGTTGAGTGTGGTTTGTGGTGGTAAATAGACAGCTACGAAAAATATAGTCTTCTCTTCATGCGAATTATGGGGATTTGGGCCTGGTCGCGTATCTCGAGGAAATCCTTTGCGTCCGACTCGTTAAAGAAAAGTAATCCACTGTTCTGATATCCAGAAGCTCTTTTCGGTCGTAAGAGACGGTGGCAGAAACATTATGTACAAAATAAGTTACAAACAACACGAAAAAAACACAAAAATAGCACAATTGGTTAGGAGCCCATAAAACAGCAGCCATCTCCTACGGCGCCACTGGGAGTGGTTTAGTTTACTGGAGATCATAACATAGTTACAGGGGTACTAAAGCAGGACCTTGAATTATAGTTGGACAGTGTGGAGAAATTAGTAGGTTTGTTGTGCATGACATTTTAGTCAGTGAAAGCAACATATTTCTTCAAAAGCTCCGTTGTTCCTCCAGAGTAAATTAATAAAGACGCATTAAATTCAATCCATTTTATTTCCTGTTTACAGTCCAACTGTTACATGGATTTCAGATTTTGCATTTGATTGTGATGTCACCGGTGTATGTAGCCATTCTCTTTGAGTGTCTGCCTCCTCGGTCTTCCTCTGACTAACCTCCCTACATCTTTGAACATGTGTCTTTAGGGCCATGGTAAGTCAGACTGACAGAAGCGGTTATTTTGGGACAGCTCAATTGCCAGTTTACGAGCCAACTACTTATTTTCTAAACCCAGACACGTGACAGTGACAGTGAAGGAAATTCTTTAGGAAGTCTGGCATACAGGCTGAAATATAGGAGGCCTAAAGAGGCCGTAAAACTGCCTGATGGTAATAACCAAGGTTAATTATAGCTTTATGTTTTTATTTCTATTAGTTTTAAGATTTTTTAAATTTGAAATTAATTTTAGTTTCAGTTAGTTTAGGCCGTCATTGTAAATAAGAATTTGTTCTTAACTGACTTGTCTTGTTAAATAAAAATAAATAAAATAAGTTTTCAGATCTGGTTTTAATAGTTTTTACTTAGTTTAAGTTTTCAAAAAATATATATATATATTTAAAAAATATATATATTTTTTTTACATTAACCTTTTTTTTCTCCCCAATTTCATGGTATCCAATTGGTAGTTACAGTCTTGTCTCAATACTACAACTCCCCTACGGACACGGGAGAGGCGAAGGTCGAGAGCCACACGTCCTGCCAAGCCGCACTACTTCTTGACACACTGATCGCTTAACGCGGAAGCCAGCCGCACCAATGTGTCGGAGGAAACACCGTCCAACTGACGACAGAAGTCAGCTTGCAGGTGCTTGGCCCGCCACAAGGAGTCACTAAAGCAAGTTGAAACCCTCCCCTAACCCGGACGACGCTGGGCAAATTGTGCACCGCCTCATGGGTCATGGCCGGCTGTGACACAGCCTGGGATCAAACCCGAGGCTGTAGTGACGCCTCAGCACTGCGATGCGCCACTCGGGAGGCTCTATTTCATTTTTATGTGATTTATCTTCCGTAGTTTTAGTGTTAGGGATAGAAAGAAGCCGATGCATCGGAGGCTAGCCATTTGTGTTTCGTTTTTTCCTGTCACTTCTTGCAACTGCGGGTCAGTAATGCATAAGGTGATGGGTTAGGTCATAGGTTAGATGAGGTTTAAAGCTAGACTCAGCGAGAGGACGTAGATGCACAAAGCAAACAGTAGTAATGGGTCAATTTCCATAACAACCAGAGGGGTATACTATGATACATGCTAGATCTACTCAGAGTTTTCTAAAGCTAGCCAGCTTCAGTTAGCTTCACATTCCAGCTGAGGCTAGTTGAATGCCAAACTCTTCATTGAAACAATGCTGTAACATCAAGCCACGGGCGTGTCAGTTCCACATTTTTATTTGTGCCGAAATCAAAGTGAAAGAAAAGTTATTTAGCAAATTCAGCAGGCTATGGTGTGAAATTCGTTTTTAGAAGTGCAGACTTTATTTTAGATTCCATCTTTGGTGTGCTTATCAATGCACAAGCACATTTTTTTCCCCAATCCTATCGATAAAATCATTGTATTAAGTCATAGAAACGTTTTCTTGTGCCTGAAGTTTCAAATGCATTCTGTCATTACTACATGTTTAACGTGATAAGTAGTCATGTAAAAATACCGAACTAACACATTTTTTGTATTAATAAAATATTTTATCAGTCATCTTTCTCAAATGAAAAGGAAGAGGACGCATCTTTGCAAGAGGCAGGGAATCTGATTTCATTGGTCCTCAACTCGCGGCTCAGACATAAATGGAGTTAGCCTTGAGTTATCCTGCCCTGGAGCAGGTTAGTCCTGATAAAAATTGCTGGTATAGTAATGTGCCTGGCTAAAAGGTGAGCCATTTGAGAGGTACTGGTTATCAAATAAAATAACATTTTATTGGTCACATACACATGGTTAGCAGATGTTATTGTGAGTGCACCAAAATGCTTGTGGTTCTAGTTCCAACAGTGCAGCAATATCTAACATGTACTCTAACAATTCCACAACAACTCATAAAACACACAAATCTAAGTAAAGGAATGGAATAAGAATATATACATATAAATATATGGATGAGCAATGATAGTTGAACGAGTTGAAGTCAGAGTTGACCAAAGTTACCTCGCTAACTCCTCAAACCAGTTATGTAGTACAGGGCTCAGGAGCATTGAAGGGCGTGCCTAAACTTCTCCACTGTTTTGGTCCCGTAGCTAGCACCGCCTTTTAAAGTGTGTTGCCTTCTTGGGATAAAAATGTTGACTGCATGAACGTTGCAAAAATGATATGATCAAAGGTCATGAACCGTCTAGTCGGTTGCTTTAGACCCCCCCCCCCCCTAACTATTATAGTTAGTTGTGGAGTCAAAGATAACAGTTTCAGTATAGTTTTAGTTTTCAAACTGATTTTTTATTATTTTATTTCAGTGAACTAATAATTGTTTTCATGATTAGTTTAAGTTTTAGTTTACTATAATAACTGTGCTGGACACATGACGTTAAAGTCACCTGTAAGAGGCCAGAAATTAAATCAAACACTTAGATTTTATCCTGATTTCTCAAAACATAGTGTTTTTATTCAAAATGACCTCAATTGAAAGCCAAACAGAAACCAACATCCCAAAAATCCATGGTGTCCTTATCTTAGACTTACTGTCTCTCCTGACTGATCGACAGAAAGTGGGTTTGGGGTGAGTAAAGTCTCCCCCAGGAAGTGAAACCAGCTGTGTTGAGGGGTTGAGATGTGCCCCGCCACCACAACCACCTGTAAAGCCACATTGTGGATCAGGTTTCTTTTGAACCACTTTAACACAGCATTTGTTTCCAATAGTTACAGTTTGTGAAAACGCCAATTCCGGAAGGCTCCAGTGATGCTTCCGAATTCCGTTTACAGGCCCGGGGTTCTATAAACTCTGGTAGTGCTTCTGCACCAGGCCGTGCGTGGCTTTTAAAACCCCCTAACTGTTTTAGAGAGGTATTTGGCATTTTATTTTGGCAGCTTGTACTTCACTGTGTTCCCTCAGCGCTGGACTGACCATAATAGATTAAGGATAAGCAGTCATTATGAGTGTGTGATAATGTTAGGGATTGACACCAGCTGCCAACTGGGCTATGCAGCTTATCAGTTAAAGGACGGATGTTACTGTACTGTAGATCAAAACACTCTCTCTTTCTGTCTCTCTTTCTCACTCTTTCTACCCCACATTCTCTCTCTAACATGTTGCCCTTTAGAGCACTGAGACCGACATAAATGTTCAACTGAACCTGTTTATAGTTTATACAAATTCATTAGGACACATAAAACAATACCTTTTAACAATACCAGCTTTCAAATAATAAACCAGGGTGTATATTCTTGAGGTTGGAGACATTTCCCGGTGAATCTTGTCAACTACAACAAACTAATATCTTTAAAGCTTTGGTTGCCATTCATGCACCACGAGAATTTCAAACGTGCGAATACTATTGATGAATCAGACAAAAAAAGGCTTTGGCTACCTCCAAAACAACGCCACCTTTCCTCATCCACGTGGGACAAAATTATGAAAAAAAGCTCTGTATTTTGCAAGACACATACTATATACAGTTGAAGTCGGAAGTTTAAATACACCTTAGCCAAATACATTTAAACTCATTTTTTCACAATTCCTGACATATAATCCTAGTACAAAATCCCTGTCTTAGGTCAGTTAGGATCACCACTTTATTTTAACAATGTGAAATGTCAGAATAATAGTAGAGAGAATGAAGAAATAAAAGCAAAATCATTATAAATCATTCACATTCCCAGTGGGTCAGAAGTTTACATACACTCAATTAGTATTTGGTAGCATTGCCTTTAAATTGTTTATCTTGGGTCAAACGTTTGGGGTAGCCTTCCACAAGCTTCGCACAATAAGTTGGGTGAATTTTAGCCCATTCCTTCTGACAGAGCTGGTGTAACTGAATCAGGTTTGTAGGCCTCCTTGCTCACACACGCTCTTTCAGTTCTGCCCACAAATCTTCTATGGGATTGAGGTCAGGGCTTTGTGATGGCCACTCCAATACCTTGACTTTGTTGTCCTTAAGCCATTTTACCATGACTTTGGAAGTATGCTTGGGGTCATTGTCCATTTGGAAGACCCATTTGCGACCAAGCTATCACTTCGTGACTGATGTCTTGAGATGTTGTTTCAATATATCCACATCATTTTCCTTCCCCATGTTGCGGGGCGAGAATCTGTCTCCTCACCATGCGCTCTCACCACTGGTGTCCCCCAGGGCTCTGTTCTAGGCCCTCTCCTATTCTCGCTACACACCAAGTCACTTGGCTCTGTCATAACCTCACATGGTCTCTCCTATCATTGCTATGCAGACGACACACAATTAATCTTCTCCTTTCCCCCTTCTGATGACCAGGTGGCGAATCGCATCTCTGCATGTCTGGCAGACATATCAGTGTGGATGACGGATCACCACCTCAAGCTGAACGGAGCTGCTCTTCCTCCCGGGGAAGGACTGCCCGTTCCATGATCTCGCCATCACGGTTGACAACTCCATTGTGTCCTCCTCCCAGAGCGCTAAGAACCTTGGCGTGATCCTGGACAACACCCTGTCGTTCTCAACTAACATCAAGGCGGTGGCCCGTTCCTGTAGGTTCATGCTCTACAACATCCGCAGAGTACGACCCTGCCTCACACAGGAAGCGGCGCAGGTCCTAATCCAGGCACTTGTCATCTCCCGTCTGGACTACTGCAACTCGCTGTTGGCTGGGCTCCCTGCCTGTGCCATTAAACCCCTACAACTCATCCAGAACGCCGCAGCCCGTCTGGTGTTCAACCTTCCCAAGTTCTCTCACGTCACCCCGCTCATCCGCTCTCTCCACTGGCTTCAGTTGAAGCTCGCATCCGCTACAAGACCATGGTGCTTGCCTACGGAGCTGTGAGGGGAACGGCACCTCAGTACCTCCAGGCTCTGATCAGGCCCTACACCCAAACAAGGGCACTGTGTTCATCCACCTCTGGCCTGCTCGCCTCCCTACCACTGAGGAAGTACAGTTCCCGCTCAGCCCAGTCAAAACTGTTCGCTGCTCTGGCCCCCCAATGGTGGAACAAACTCCCTCACGACGCCAGGACAGCGGAGTCAATCACCACCTTCCGGAGACACCTGAAACCCCACCTCTTTAAGGAATACCTAGGATAGGATAAGTAATCCTTCTCACCCCCCCCTTAAAAGATTTAGATGCACTATTGTAAAGTGACTGTTCCACTGGATGTCATAAGGTGAATGCACCAATTTGTAAGTCGCTCTGGATAAGAGCGTCTGCTAAATGACTTAAATGTAAATGTTAAATGTTGTGAAGTGCACCAGACACTCCTGCAGCAAAACATCCCCAACAACACGATGCTGCCACCCCCGTGCTTCATGGTTGAGATGGTGTTCTTCGGCTTGCAAGCCTCCCCATTTTTCCTCCAAACATAACAATGGTCATTATGGCTAAACAGTTATATTTTTTGTTTAATCAGACCAGAGGACATTTCTCCAAAAAGTATGATCTTCGTCCCCATGTGCAAACCATAGTCTGGCTTATTTTCTGGCGGTTTTGGAGCAGTGGCTTCTTCCTTGCTGAGCGGCCTTTCAGGTTATGTCAATATAGGACTTGTTTTACTGTGGATAGAGATACTGTTGTACTTGTTTCCTCCAGCATCTTCACAAAGTCCTTTTTTGTTGTTCTGGGATTGATTTGCACTTTTCGCACCAAAGTACGTTAATCTCTAGGAGACAGAACGCCTCTCCTTCCTGAGCGGTATGACGGCTGCATGGTCCCATGGTGTTTCTACTTGCTTACTATTGTTTGTACAGATGAACATGGTACCTTCAGGCATTTGGAAATTGCTCCCAAGGATGAACCAGACTTGTGGAGGTCTACAATGTTTTTTCTGAGGTCTTGGCTGATTTCTTTTGACTTTCCCATGACGTCAAGCCAACAGGCACTGAGTTTTGAAGGTAGGCTTTGAAATACACCTCCAATAGACTCAAATGATGTCATTAAGCCTAATCAGAATCTTCTAAAGCCATGACATAATTTTCTGGAATTTTCCAAGCTGTTTAAAGGCACAGTCAACTTAGTGTATGTCAACTTCTGACCCACTGGGTTGTAAACGATTGTTGGAAAAATTACTTACTTACTTACTTCATTCCCAACCGACTTGCCAAAACTATAGTTTGTTAACAAGAAATTTGTGGAGTGGTTGAAAAACAAGTTTTAATGACTCTCACCTAAGTGTATTTAAACTTCCAACTTCAACTGTACATGTGCACTGGAATGGCATGTGTTTGTCTTTTTAAAGCAGGTCTTAAATCGTTGCAAAAATGCTAGAAGATTGGTTTTGGGAAACGATATCTGATGAGACAATCTGTACTTTCTGTAGAAAAAAAGTCCCATCTGTCTCTAAAAATGCACTTTCTGGTAAATGCACCATGTGCCAAATCTTCCAACAGAGCAAGATCAGCCATTTCTCATTCGATGTTCCATTATCTGAGTATTTTATTGTGTTTCAACAATGGTTTCACTTTCACACTTGTCTGTAATTTAACAAATTACTGTACTTTATATAGATTATTAGGGGGACGAGTGGGGGAGGTCTTGAGAGGCAACGGTAGTAGAGACATTTGGTTAATAGCCTCATAACAATGCTTACAGGCATTCCCAGAACATTAGCTAAAATTCCCATTTGATAAAACCATAACATTAGGATAACATCCCAAAAACTATAAATACAGTGGGGAGAACAAGTATTTGATACACTGCCGGTTTTGCAGGTTTCCCTACTTACAAAGCATGTAGAGGTCTGTATTTTTTATCATAGGTACACTTCAACTGTGAGAGACGGAATCTAAAACAAAAATCCAGAAAATCACAATGTATGATTTTTAAGTAATTCATTTGCATTTTATTGCATGACATAAGTATTTGACCCACCTACCAACCAGTAATAATTCTTTAAGAAGCCCCCCTGTTCTCCACTCATTACCTGTATTAACTGCACCTGTCCACACACTCAATCACACAGACTCCAACCTCTCCACAATGGCCAAGATCAGAGAGCTGTGTAAGGACATCAGGGATAAAATTGTAGACCTACACAAGGCTGGGATGGGCTACAGAACAATAGGCAAGCAGCTTGGTGAGAAGGCAACAACTGTTGGCACAATTATTAGAAAATTGAAGACGTTCAAGATGACGGTCAATCACGCTCAGTCTGGGGCTCCATGCAAGATCTCACCTCGTGGGGTATCAATTATCATGAGGAAGGTGAGGGACAGTCCAGAACTACACGGCAGGACCTGGTCAATGACCTGAAGAGAGCTGGGACCACAGTCTCAAAGAAAACCATTAGTAACACACTACGCCTTCATGGAGTAAAATCCTGCAGCGCACGCAAGGTCCCCCTGCTCAAGCCAGTGCATGTCCAGGCCCGTCTGAAGTTTGCCAATGACCATCTGGATGATCCAGAGGAGGAATGGGAGAAGGTCATGTGGTCTGATGAGACAAAAATAGAGCTTTTTGGTCTAAACTCCACTCGCCGTGTTTGGAGGAAGAAGAAGTATGATTACAACCCCAAGAACACCATCCCAACCGTGAAGCATGGTGGTGGAAACATCATTCTTTGGGGATGCTTTTCTGCAAAGGGGACAGGACGACTGCACCATGTTGAGGGGAGGGTGGATGGGCAAAAATCTTGGCCAACAACCTCCTTCCCTCAGTAAGAGCATTGAAGATGGGTCGTGGCTGGGTCTTCCAGCATGACAACGACCCAAAACACACAGCCAGGGCAACTAAAGAGTGGTTCCGTAAGAAGCATCTCAAGGTCCTGGAGTGGCCTAGCCAGTCTCCAGACCTGAACCCAATAGAAAATCTTTAGAGGGAGCTTAAAGTCCGTATTGCCCAGCGACAGCCCCGAAACCTGAAGGATCTGGAGAAGGTCTGTATGGAGGAGTGGGCCAAAATCCCTGCTGCAGTGTGTGCAAACCTGGTCAAGAACTACAGGACAGTTATGATCTCGGTAATTGCAAACAAAGGTTTCTGTACCACATATTAAGTTCTGCTTTCATGATGTATCAAATACGTATGTCATGCAATAAAATGCAAATTAATTACTTTAAAATAATTTATGGATTTTTGTTTTAGATCCCGTCTCTCACAGTTGAAGTGTACCTATGATAACAATTACAGACATGCTTTGTAAGTGGAAAACCTGCAAAATCGGCAGTGTATCAAATACTTGTTCTCCCCACTGTATGTATGTATGTATGTGTATGTATGTATGTGTATGTATGTGTGTATATATATATATATATATATATGTGTATGTATGTGTGTATATATATATATATATATATATATATATATATTGCTTAAAAAAATTAAGGGAACACTAAAATAACACATCCTAGATCTGAATGAATGAAATATTCTTATTGAATACTTTTTTCATTACATAGTTGAATGTGCTGACAACAAAATCACACAAAAATGATCAATGGAAATCAAATTGATCAACCCATGGAGGTCTGGATTTGGAGTCACACTCAAAATTAAAGTGGAAAACCACACTACAGGCTGATCCAACTTTGAAGTAATGTCCTTAAAACAAGTAAAAATGAGGCTCGGTAGTGTGTGTGGCCTCCACATGCCTGTTTGACCTCCCTACAATGCCTGGGCATGCTCCTGATGAGGTGGCGGATGGCCTCCTGAGGGATCTCCTCCCAGACCTGGACTAAAGCATCCGCCAACTCCTGGACAGTCTGTGGTGCAACGTGGCGTTGGTGGATGGAGCGAGACACATGTATATGTAAATATTTGAGTATATCTTTTCATGTGACAACACTGAAGAAATGACACTTTGCTACAATGTAAAGTAGTGAGTGTACAGCTTGTATAACAGTGTAAATTTACTGTCCCCTCAAAATAACTCAACACACAGCCATTAATGTCTAAACCGCTGGCAACAAAAGTGAGTACACCCCTAAGTGAAAATGTCCAAATTGGGCGTAATTAGCCATTTTCCCTCCCCGGTGTCATGTGACTCGTTAGTGTTACAAGGTCTCAGGTATGAATGGGGAGCAGGTGTGTTAAATTTGGTGTCATCGCTCTCACACTCCCTCATACTGACTGGTCACTGGAAGTTCAACATGGCACCTCATGGCAAAGAACTCTCTGAGGATCTGAAAAAAATTATTGTTGCTCTACATAAAGATGGCCTGGGCTATAAGAAGATTGCCAAGACCCTGAAACTGACCTGCAGCACGGTGGCCAAGACCATACAGTGGTTTAACTGGACAGGTTCCACTCAGAACAGGCCTCGCCATGGTCAACCGAAGAAGTTGAGTGCACGTGCTCAGCGTCATATCCAGAGGTTGTCTTTGGGAAATAGACGTATGAGTGCTGCCAGCATTGCTGCAGAGGTTGAAGGGGTGGGGGGTCAGCCTGTCAGTGCTCAGACCATACGCTGTACACTGCATAAAATTGGTTTGCATGGCTGTCGTCCCAGAAGGAAGCCTCTTCTTAAGATGATGCACAAGAAAGCCCGCAAACAGTTTGCTGAAGACAAGCAGACTAAGGACATGCATTACTGGAACCATGTCCTGTGGTCTGATGAGACCAAGATTAACTTATTTGGTTCAGATGGTGTCAAGCATGTGTGGCGGCAACCAGGTGAGGAGTACAAAGACAAGTGTGTCTTGCCTACAGTCAAGCATGGTGGTGGGAGTGTCATGGTCTGGGGCTGCATGAGTGCTGCCGGCACTGGGGAGCTACAGTTCATTGAGGGAACCATGAATGCCAACATGTACTGTGACATACTGAAGCAGAGCATGATCCCCTCCCTTCGGAGACTGGGCCACAGGGCAGTATTTCAACATGATAACGACCCCAAACACACCTCCAAGACAACCACTGCCTTGCTAAAAAAGCTGAGGGTAAAGGTGATGAACTGGCCAAGCATGTCTCCAGACCTAAATCCTATTGAGCATCTGTGGGGCAGCCTCAAACGGAAGGTGGAGGAGTGCTAGGTCTCTAACATCCACCAGCTCTGTGATGTCGTCATGGAGGAGTGGAAGAGGACTCCAGTGGCAACCTGTGAAGCTCTGGTGAACTCCATGCCCAAGAGGGTTAAGGCAGTGCTGGAAAATGGTGGCCACAAAAAATTATGACACCTTGGGCCCAAATTGGACATTTTCACTTAGGGGTGTACTCACCTTTGTTGCCAGGGGTTTAGACAGTAATGGTTAATGGCTGTGTGTTGAGTTATTTTGAGGGGATACTGTTAAACAAGCTATACACTCACTACTTTACATTGTAGCAAAGTGTAATTTCTTCAGTGTTGTCACATGAAATAATATATTCAAATATTTACACAAATGTGAGGTGTGTACTCACTTTTGTGATATACTGTATATGCATTTGTTTGTCACAGATACCTTTAAAAAAAAGGTAGGGGCGTGGATCAGAAAACCAGTGACTATCTGGTGTGAGCACCATTTGCCTCATGCAGTGCCACACATCTCATTTGCATAGAGTTGATCAGGCTGTTTATTGTGGCCTGTGGAATGTTGTCCCATTCCTCTTCAATGGCTATGCGAAGTTGCTGCATATTGGCGGGAACTGGAACACGTTGCTGTACACATCGACCCAGAGCATCCCAAAAATGCTCAATGGGTGACATGTCTTGTGAGTATGCAGGCCATGAAAGAACTGGGACATGTTCAACTTCCAGGAATTGTGTACAGATCCTTGTGACATGGGGCCGTGCATTATCATGCTAAAATATGAGGTTATGGCGGCAGATGAATGGCACAAAACTGGGCCTCAGGATCTCGTCATGGTATCTCTGTGCATTCAAATTGCCATCAATAAAATGCAATTGTGTTTGTTATCTGTAGCGTATGCTTGCCCATACCATAACCCCAAGCCACCATGGGGCACTCTGTTCACAACGTTGACATCAGCCAAACACTCGCCTACACGACACCATATGCCTGCTACAGATGAAACCGCAATTCTTCCGTAAAGAGCACACTTCTCCAGCATGCCAGTGGCCATCGAAGGTGAGCATTTTCCCACTGAAGGCGGTTACGATGCCGAACTGCAGTCAGGTCAAGACCCTAGAGAGGACGACGAGTATGCATATGAGCTTCCCTGAGACTGTTTCTAGAGAAAGCTTTCGGTTGTACAAATCTACAGTTTCATCAGATGTCCGGGTGATTGGTCTCATACAATCCCGCAGGTGAAGAAGCCAGATGCTGAGGTCCTGGGCTGGCGTGGTGACATGTGGTCTGTGGTTGGGAGGCCGGTTGGATGTACTGCAATGTTTATACCATTTAATCATCTTCTTGATATGCCACACCTGTCAGGTGACTAGATTATCTTGGCAAAGGAGAAATGCTCACTTTTTGTATGTATGGAACATTTCTGGGATCTTTTATTTCAGCTCATGCAACCAACACTTTACAGGTTTCATTTACATTTTTGTTCAGTACAAAAAGACCAAAAATAACCTACAGAAAATAGTTACAAACAATGGAGAAATCCTTATCTCACCAAAGGAGGAAAATATTTTAACAAAGTTCTCTTGTCAAGTTCCTCCAACCTCCCTTGAGGATGAGTTTTGTGATATCCTTCTTCCAAAACAAGCATGTGAAACTATACTCAACACAAAACAATTATTGCGAATGCCTATGTTTGGAAATGGATTCCTTTAAGAAGGGGAAAACCCCTGGCCTCGATGGCATGCCAATCAAACTTTTTATGAACTTTTTATAAACATTAATATCATGTTTTAATTACTCATATATAAATGGCAACCTGTTGGACACACAAAAAGACAGACTGATATCTCTTCTACTGAAGGGCAGTACAAAGACCCAGTCTCTTTAAGAAAAATCCAAGGCCCCTCACCCTTCGATGTTCCCGAAGCACAAATACTGGCTAAATGTATTGCTCATAGAATTAAAAAGGTCCAGCCGAACATTATTCATCACGATCAAATGGGATTCTTAAAAGGAAGATATATTGGCAAAAACATCAGACAACTACAATAAATACTTGAAAACTATGAGAATGCAGGGAAACCAAGTATAATTTTTACAGTGGATTTTGAGAAAGCCTTTGATACAGTACGTCTAGAATATGTTTATAAATGCCTGGATGAACTTTGTAGAATCTCTTATAAGATGGGTAAAAGTAATGTACAACAATCCTTTAATTTACTGTTACTACTCTGAGAAGTTTGAATTGTTAAAAGGCGTTTAAAAAAACGGTGCCCTCTGTCACCATATTTATTTATTATGGCCATTGAACTATTAGCTTTAAAATTCCGATCTAATGAATTGGGATTATTGTGGACAGATTCATGTGGATGCTACCATGATTATGGATAATCCTGAATGAATAGTGAGAAAGTGAGACACACACATATCATATGCCTCCCCTGTTATTGTAATGGAGAGAGGTTAGCATGTCTTGGGAGTATGACATTTGTGCTTCAGTGACTTTCTCACTCATCATTATTCATGATTCATTCGGGACTATCCGTAATCATAGTAGAATCCACATTCATATAGAAGTGTTTAGAAATATATTATTTTCTTATTTACAATAAAAGTGACTCCAAAATGAAACAATACATTATTTACCATGAATTTCTAATTGTGCACAAACTAATCTGAAACACAACCAAAACAAACAGCAAATGCATCCAAAAAATTTGTAGAGTCACAAGCTTGATGTAGTCATTGCATGCTTGGAATATGGGACCAAATACTAAACTATTGACTACTTTAATACACATATATTGTAAGTGAATTTGTCCCAATACTTTTGGTCCCCTAAAATGGGGGTACTATGTACAAAAGTGCTGTAATTTCTAAATGGTTCACCAGATATGGATGAAAATACCCTCAAATTAAAGCGGACAGTCTGCACTTTAACCTCATATGCATTGTATCATTTAAATTTGTCACTGTCCCAATACTTTTGGAGCTCACTGAATATCAGCATATTTCATTGTAATGATGCATCTATTAAGATACTTAAATATGAGCTCTTGCATAGCAAGACATGAATGTGCTATAGATATGCTATGGATATATTACATAAACTTTTAATAATGCGGTTGGAACCTGTTATAACGTTCAAGAAATTATTTCAGATGTGTAATAAATGTGTTATGGATACTTAGTCAAAGTAAATTGTTACCAGTTACATACAGTATATACATACAGTTTATTAGGTACACTGACCCCGTTCATGAAAATGTGAATCACGCAGCGGTGATCCGTCATTCAGGGCAGGTGGGGCAGAGCCCGACATTTAATGCAAAAAACAAAAAAAAAAATGTGTGGGGGGGGCTGGCCTGTTTTGCCATTAATACGTGTCACATATCAGCAAAACAATGTAAACAAATATATATCATTGAGTTAATAAAGCCGCATATAGCAAGGGAGCTCCAAAATGCAGGTGTTGCAGCCTAGCTCAGTGTTTCTGTGGTGGTGGGACAAGCCAGCAGAAAATATGAAGCGTTGCACTGTGATTGGCTCAGTGTTCTGTCACTCATGGGGACACTACGTAGCCGCCAAGTCTAAGGGTAGAGCTAAATTCAAGCACCTTGGGTGCTGCCATAGAGTTAAATCAGAAGTGCCCATCCAAGAAGACTAAAGGTCATTGGCCACATATAAAATGACATCAAATCACATTATATATACAGTAGCTTTGATTGGACTGTCAACATCATACTTTTAAAATCTTAGCTAGTAGTCATCATCATAAATCAAGTCAACAATCTACTGGTAAATCCTTTTTAATCCTTGTCATATGAAGAGAAATAATGAATAGAAATTATAGATAAAACATATCAGTGTTCATCGGCCATTGGACATAAACATTACACAAGCTGGAAATCGCAAATTCAACAATGAGTGGTTTGGAAGGAATCAGTTGCTATTTGCAAGTCTAAGACTAAGGGTCTCTTTTCCTAGTTTCAAAAATGATAAACATTCAACATTGGCCATGCTGTCAACGAAGCATGATTTGTGCTGTGCTCACAACAACTTGACTTGGAACTGCAAAATCTCACTTCAGTCAATTCAAGACAACTGGGAACTCGGGGAAAAGGAGCTACGGCTGGGAAAATCCATTTTGAACTTTCATCCAACTCGGAATTGTAAATAGGGAACTCAAGCCACTTTCTAGAGCTACGAGTTGAAGATCACTGACATTATCATGATGTAACTTCCCAGTTGTCCCAAGTTCGATGACGAAATTTGCTCACGGTCCGCCGCACCACCTTTCTGTTCAAGTGAGCACAGCACAACATGGTGAGTCCAAAAATGTCTTGTATGCTGCTGCATAAATTATATAATATGCCAGGGAGATATGTATACTGTAGCTAAGAAAGTAATTCTAAGTATGTTATGTAGTAAGCTGTTAGTAGCCCATGTGCCTCACCCTAATAATTTTAGCGAAATTCACCTCTTAATTTCACCTACTGTTCTGACTTGGTGGTGCACATGTAGCCTATAACCTTAATCCAAGATGGCGTAGCAGTGAAGACGTGTTTTGCTCATCCTCTCGTGTACTATTGTATTTTTTTGTATATATATTTCAATTTTATTTTCAATCTCTTTTTGATTTTTAATTCGATTATACCTTCCGGTAACCTGCCTCACCCAATGTGATACGGAATCGCTATTATTTTAGAACACATTCAAGAACCTCCAGAAGCTAACCAGCTAATTAGCTACAATATTATATTATTATACAATAAGCTATTTAGTCATTATTTGCCACTGCTAGAGGCTTTTACCTTCTGCACAGGTACCAGCCCTGTTTTTTGCCTTGATAATAGTCGCCAGTCTACCAGTATCGGACTGTCTATCCACAACAACGCCGGATTCCTGCCGTAATCCCTGGACCACTACTTCTGATCTTCACAGCTAGCTTGCAGCTAGCTAGCTCACAGCTTGCAGCTAGGTAACTCACAGCTAGCTAGCTCACAGCTTGCAGCTAGGTATCTCACAGCTAGCTTGCACTCACCGTGGCACCCAGTACCGAAGCTATCCCTGAGGCCCACCTCCCGGCCCACTCAGCTGTTCACCCGAACCCCACTCATACATGGCTAGAGCCCAATACTCAACCGGATCCTTGCTGTAAACTCTGGACCTTGGCACCGGATCACCGCTGCTACCGATTGGCTATAGTGGGTAACGCCACTGCCACAAAGCTAGCACCAGTTAGCCTTGAGCCAGGCACATCTCCCGGCTAGCAAACTAAATTCTACAATACCTCTTTCGCCATCTGGCTTGGATTCTCTGTCAACACGGCGCCACCACGACTGGTCTGCCGATGTATACTCCATCCGCTGTGCCTTCAACCGGCCTCCGTCGGAGCAGACGCTCCTACTAGCCCCGGGCTACTAACTTTAAGCGCTGTGTCACCCGTGTGCTAGCGTAGTGGCGGCTTCGCTGTTCCATCTACTGCTGCCCCCTGGACACTATGATCACTTGGCAACATAGCTGATGCCTGCTGGAGTGTCCATTAATCACAGTACTCCATTCTGTTAACTAATTTTTTTATCTGTCGGCCCTAGCCGCGAACTCAGGCTCTGTGTGTAGTTAATCCGAGCCTCTCTGCTTAGTCATCGCCGTTTTACCTGCTGTTGTTGTGTTAGCTGATTAGCTTTTATTGTCTCATCTGTTGTTTTAGCTAGCTCTCCCAATCAACACCTGCGATTACTTTATGCCTCACTGTATGTCTCTCTCAAATGTCAATATAATATATATATATACAATATATATTGTATACTGTTGTTCAGGTTAGTTATCATTGTTTTAGTTTACAACAGAGCCCCTAGTTCCACTCTTCATACCTCTGATACCTCCTTTGTCCCACCTCCCACACATGCGGTGACCTCACCCATTACAACCAGCATGTCCAGCGATACAACCTCTCTTATCATCACCCAGTGCCTGGGCTTACCTCCGCTGTACCTGCACCCCACCATACCCCTGTCTGCGCATTATGTCCTGAATATATTCTACCACGCCCAGAAAATCTGCTCCTTTTATTCTATTCTAGGCAACCAGTTTTGATAGTCTTTAGCTGCACCCTCATCCTACTCCTCCTCTGTTCCGCTGGTGATGTGGAGGTAAACCCAGGCCCTGCATGTCCCCAGGCACCCTCATATGTTGACTTCTGTGATCGAAAAAGCCTTGGTTTCATGCATGTCAACATCAGAAGCCTCCTCCCTAAGTTTGTTTTACTCACTGCTTTTAGCACACTCTGCCAACCCTGATGTCCTTGCCGTGTCTGAATCCTGGCTTAGGAACGCCACCAAAAATTCTCAGATTTCCATACCCAACTATAACATTTTCCGTCAAGATAGAACTGCCAAAGGGGGAGGAGTTGCAGTGCAGAGATAGCCTGCAAAGTAATATCATACTTTCCAGGTCTATACCCAAACAGTTCAAACTTCTAATTAAAAAAATTAATCTCTCCAGAAATAAGTCTCTCACTGTTGCCGCCTGCTACCGACCCCCCTCAGCTCCCAGCTGTGCCCTGGACACCATTTGTGAATTGATCGCCCTCCATCTAGCTTCAGAGTTTGTTCTGTTAGGTGACCTAAACTGGGATATGCTTAATACCCCGGCAGTCCTTCAATCTAAGCTAGATGTCCTCAATCTCACACAAATCATCAAGGAACCTACCAGGTACAACCCTAAATGTGTAAACATGGGCACCCTCACCCCAACTGGCCCTCCAAATCTACCTCTGCAATCTTCAATCAGAATCTAAGTGATCACTGCCTCATTGCCTGTATCCGCGGTCAAACGACCACCCCTCATCACTGTCAATAGCTCCCTAAAACACTTCTGCGAGCAGGCCTTTCTAATCGACTTGGCCCGGGTATCCTGGAAGGATATTGACCTCATCCCGTCAGTTGAGGATGCCTGGTCATTCTTTAAAAGTAACTTTCTCACCATCTTAGATAAGCATGCTCTGTTCAAAAAATGCTAAACTAAAAAACATCCTGTGGCGGACTGCAATAGCATCGAATAGTCCCCGCGATATGCAACTGTTCAGGGAAGTCAGGAACCAATACACGCAGACAGTCAGGAAAGCAAAGGCCAGCTTTTTCAAGCAGAAATTTGCATCCTGTAGCTCTAACTCCAAAAAGTTCTGGGGCACTGTAAAGTCCATGGAGAACAAGAGCACCTCCTCCCAGCTGCCCACTGCACTGAGGCTAGGTAACAGGGTCACCACTGATAAATCCACGATAATCGAAAACTTCAACAAGCATTTCTCAACGGCTGGCCATGCTTTCCTCCTGGCTACTCCAACCTCGGCCAACAGCTCCCCCCCCCGCCCCGCAGCTACTCGCCCAAGCCTCCCCAGCTTCTCCTTTACCCAAAACCAAATAGCAGATGTTCTGAAAGAGCTGCAAACCCATACAAATCAGCTGGGCTTGACAATCTGGACCCTCTATTTCTGAAACTATCCGCCGCCATTGTCGCAACCTCTATTACCAGCCTGTTCAACCTCTCTTTCGTATCGTCTGAGATCCCCAAAGACTGGAAAGCTGGCGCGGTCATCCCCCTCTTCAAAGGGTGAGACACCCTGGACCCAAACTGTTATAGACCTATCCTGCCCTGCCTATAAGGTCTTCGAAAGCCAAGTAAACAAACAGATCACTGACCATCTCGAATCCCACCGTACCTTCTACGCTGTGCAATCTGGTTTCCGAGCCGGTCACATCTCAGCCACGCTCAAGGTACAAAACGATATCATAACCGCCATCGATAAAAGACAGTACTGTGCAGCAGTCTTCATCGACCTGGCCAAAGCTTTCGACTCTGTCAATCATCATCAGTAGCCTTGGTTTTTCTAATGACTGCCTTGCCTGGTTCACCAACTACTTTGCAGACAGAGTTCAGTGTGTCAAATCGGAGGGCTTGTTGTCCAGACCTTTAGCAGTCTATATGGGGGTGCCACAGGGTTAAATTCTCGGGCCGACTCTTTTCTCTGTATATATCAATGATGTTGCTCTTGCTGCGGGCGATTCCCTGATCCACCTCTACGCAGACGGCACCATTCTGTATACTTCTGGCCCTTCCTTGGACACTGTGCTATCTAACCTCCAAACAAGCTTCAATGCAATACAACACTCCTTCCGTGGCCTCCAACTGCTCTTAAAAGCTAGTAAAACCAAATGCATGCTTTTCAACCATTCGCTGCCTGCACCCGCACGCCCGACTAGCATCACCACCCTGGATGGTTCTGAACTAGAATACGTGGACATCTATAAGTGGCTAGGTGTCTGGCTAGACTGTAAACTCTCCTTCCAGACTCATATCAAACATCTCCAATCTAAAATCAAATCTAGAGTTGGCTTTCTATTTCGCAAAAAAAAGCCTCCTTCACTCACGCCGCCAAACTTACCCTAGTAAAACTGACTACCCTACCGATCCTCGACTTCGGCGATGTCATCTACAAAATAGCTTCCATAACTCTACTCAGCAAACTGGATGCAGTTTATCACAGTGCCATCCGTTTTGTTACTAAAGCACCTTATACCACCCCACCACTGCGACCTGTATGCTCTAGTCAGCTGGCACTCGCTACATATTAGTCTCCAGACCCACTGGCTCCAGGTCATCTTCAAGTCCATGCTAGGTAAAGCTCCGCCTGATCTCTGTTCACTGGTCACGATGGCAACACCCAACCGTAGCACGCGCTCCAGCAGGTGTATCTCACTGATCATCCCCAAAGCTAACACCTCATTTGGCCGCCTTTCCTTCCAGTTCTCTGCTGCCTGTGACTGGAACGAATTGCAAAAATCGCTGAAGTTGGAGACTTATCTCCCTCACCAACTTCAAACATCTGCTATCTGAGCCGCTAACCGATCACTGCAGCTGTACATAGTCCATCGGTAAATAGCCCACCCAATTTACCTACCTCATCCCCATAGTGTTATTTATTTACTTTTCTGCTCTTTTGCCCACCAGTATCTCTACCTGCACATGACCATCTGATCATTTATCACTCCAGTGTTAATCTGCTAAATTATAATTATTTGCCTACCTCCTCATGCCTTTTGCACACAATGTATATAGACT
Source organism: Oncorhynchus keta (assembly GCF_023373465.1). NCBI lineage: Eukaryota > Metazoa > Chordata > Actinopteri > Salmoniformes > Salmonidae > Oncorhynchus > Oncorhynchus keta. Next base: position 8,979,692 of record NC_068446.1, read on the forward strand.
CTTTTTTTCTACTGTGTTATTGACTTGTTTATTGTTTACTGTGTAACTCTGTGTTGTTGTCTGTTCACACTGCTATGCTTTATCTTGGTCAGGTCGCAGTTGTAAATGAGAACTTGTTCTCAACTAGTCTACCTGGTTAAATAAAGGTGAAATAAAAATAAAAACTGGTTTTGAGAAATGTAATCATTGAATATTGTAAGATCTTTCATTGTCTGCTTAAATGTCCCCTTTATTTATCCTACGTTTCTGACTTGTCGTACAGGGAGAACACTGTAAGAACAGCCCATCTTCTGAATTCTGTCGATGTACATTTCAAAAGTAGTGTTGTGGCTTTGCTGGCATCCAAAAGTGCAGTAGCTTTGCTGGCAAACATCCCACATTAGTGTTTTTTGCCCCACCAAGATTTACATGCTAAAATCGCCGCTGGAAATACGTGGCCGTGGCTTGCTATATAAAGCAGGCAGACAGGCTTTCAATTACTATTCGATTGAACATTAGAATGGGCAAAACTAGTGACCTAAGCGACTAAGAGCGTGCTATGATCGTTGGTTCCAATATCTCAGAAACGGCCCGGCGTCCTGGGATTTTTTTCGCACAACAATGTCTCGGGAAGTAGTCTAAAAAAAAAAAAAATCTGTAAAAAAAAAAGATTAAAGCATTGCATTCTTAATCATTTTTTTAAAAATCCCCTGTTGGCATTGTGCAATGTGTTTCCATTTTGAACCATTTCATGTGTCTGAAGGTTGAACTCAGAATACACGGCAGGCCCAGAAAAGCAAATCAAGTGCACCTATAGGCCTACCGCTGGCCAATCAGATAGCTCAGCTCACCGTGTCTGCTGTATAGGCTGTAAAAAGAAGCCTTGAGCGCACAGCAAAGTTGATACTGTGAGATTTCAAAAGTTTTAGAACCATGACTAGAGCGAGACACAGAATACAGCAAAGAGCTAATGTTTTTATAACTACGTTCATGTTTAAGTTGTTATTCAGCACTGCCAACACTAACAATTTTATAAGACTTAAAATGCGCGTTCTTCCTACTTCGTCGAGCGCTGAAGCTGCAATGTATGAGTATAGCAAAGTGTGTCAAACTTGCGTTATTATTAGCGTCTTATATATTTTTTTATATCAAGGAATATTTCACATCCTCTGGTCATAGGAGTAAGAACATGAATTGGTGTATGAGGCAGAAATAATGCAGTGCGACTTGAGTTTCTCCATCAGCTGGAAGACTGTGTCCCCTTTTCTCTGCGGAGGGACAGTGAGCGGGGTGAGAGGCAGCCTCACTGTTGCTCCCTCCCCTCAGACTGACCATCAAATGCATGCCATCAGTTCAGGACAATAAAAAAAGCTAATTATTGTGCACACGGCTGTGCCTCACAAGTGATACAACAAATTATCTATTGATCATATACTGTACCTACAATTTTGAAATCTAATTTCAAAATGGTCTGAGAAGAACATTGGCAGGGCAAATTATGTACAGTGATAATGTATTGGGCCTATAGCCTACTGCACAAACCTAATTGCTACAGAATCATTTTTAACTTATGTTTAAGTCATGTTTAAAAAATATATTGAGAGGTAGATCTCGGTTAGTTTTTGGACTGAGAAATTGATCTAGACAGCTCATTGTTGAGGTTGAAGGAGAATGGCAAGAATTGTGCAATCTAACAGGCGGGCCACAAACAGGCAAATAACGGCGCAGTACAACTGTGATGTGCAGAAAGGCATCTCGGAAAGCACAACTCTCCAATACTTGTCATGGATGGGCAATTGCAGCAGACGAACACACAGGTTCCACTCCTATCAGCTAAAAGCAAAAAGAGTGGCTCCAATAGGCACACGATCACCAACACTGGTCAATTGAGGAGTGGAAAAACATTGCCTGGTCCGACGAATCCTGGTTCTTGTTGCGTCATTCTGATGGGAGAGTCAGGATATATATAAGCAGCATTGTGCCTTATGTCAATGGTACAGGCTTGTGGTGGTGTAATAGTGTGGGGAATATTTTCCTGGCATAGGTTAGGTCCCTTGATATGAATTGAGCAACATGTCCATGCCCCCAAGAATTCAGGATGTTCTGGGGCAGAGGGGGGAGGGGGGTCCAACCCAGTACTAGATGGGTGTACCTAATAAACTGGCCAGGGTGTATAAGAGGATTTGAATTTTTTTTATTTGATAGACTTCAATTCTACCTACTAATTTCATAGCTGAATAAAAATATATATATGTATCCTAACATTCATTGAAATGTAATGCATTTGTAACAACCACCACAGAACATCCTGCATAATTCCTAATTAGGTTTCCAGATAATGTAATAACACAATGTACCAGTAAAGTTTTCCTAGCAAACCAAAATTGGTTCTGTGAAAGTTCCCATAACATTTGTTAGTTTGTGGTAAATGTTCTCATAACACAAAAACAATCATGTTTATACACTGAACAAAAATGCAACATGTAAAGAAACCATCCAGGCTGTATGACAACCGGTCGTGATTAGGAGTCCCATAGGGCGGCGTACAATTGTCTCAGCGTTGTCCGGGTTTGGCCGGTGTAGGACGTCCTTAAAATAACTATTTGTTCTTTACTGACTTGCCTAGATAAATAAAGGTAACATTAAAAAACTTCTTTTTTTTTTTTTTAAAACAAGTGTTGGTCCCGTTTCATGAGTTTAAAAAAAAGATCCCAGAAATGTTTAAAACCACAGAAAAAGCTTATTTCTCTCAAATGTTGTATACATCCTTGTTAGCGAGCATTTCTCATTTGACAAGCAGTGAGCAGTATAAAGCATGTGACAGGATTTGATTGATTGTACAGTCAAAGGCATTCACTGATAGAATGATGTCTGACCGAGTTGAGATTTTCTGTGATCTATCTTCATTCAAAAGAAGTGTATGCGGGCGGACATATTATCATCCAGACAATGTTGCAAAATACTTTTTACTTTATTGCATTCAGTTAGCATACAAAGCAATTATGATGCACGTCTTGAAAGACAGCCATGAAATGTTCAAAAACATGTTTTTCTCCCCAATACTTCAATAAGAACTTCAGGGGGCTGGTAGGAATAATATACACACCTCTACGTATTTATTTGGACAGTGAATCTAAAACTTTTAATTTGATTTTATACTCCAGCATTTTGGACTTGAGATTAAATGTTTTATACGAGACGACAGTGCAGAATGCCACCGTTTATTTGAGGGTATTTTCATACATAGCCGTTTTAGCGGCTAGACGTGAATGCACTTATAGTATTCGAACAAATTCACTTACAGATGCACAAAGGTTCATGACCCAAAAACAAACCTCTCACCATTACCAATAACATGGGAGGTTAGCATAATTTTTTCAGGGGTGGGGGATATACTATTTATGCCTGTAACTTTCTCACTCATCAATATTTACAATTAATTCATGATTATCCCTAATCATGTCAGGATCGACATTAATGTAGAAGTTTTCAGAAACATATATTCTTATTTACAATTAAAATTACTCACATGACAACCATTAAACATTAATTTCTATTGGTCACAACATCATCCCAAACACAACCAAAACAAACTGCAAATGCATCCAACAAATTTGTAAAGTCACAAGCTTGATGTAGTCATTGCGTGTAGGGATATGGGACCAAATACTAAACTTTTCTCTCATTGTAATACACTAAGTGAATTTGTCCAAATTCTTACTACACCTTCACATGGGGGGGACTAGATACAAAGTGCTTTCGTTTCTAAACAGTAAAAAAGAAGTATGAAAATATCCTCAAATAAAAAGGTGACATCATGTACTGTTGCCTCATAAAACATTTGATCTCAAATCCAAAAAGCTAGAGTATAGAGCCAAATTAAAAGTTTTAGCTTCACTGTCCAAATAAATATGTAGGGGAGTGTAGTATCCTCATCACACTACCAATGGAGCAGAGGTCATCACCCCTGTGAGCAATCTAATCGAGCGCAAGAACAGTGTGTGTGCGCCCTCAATGAGCATTAAAAAAAAGAGCCTTGGTGCTTTCCTCCATACGACAACCTGTGAGTGTTTACAGGTTTAAAATAATAATATTTTAAGGCAAACACATTACTTAAAGTGGTCCTGCAGAGGTTTTGTATAATTTCAGCCAGTATTTTTGAAAGTAGTGCTCACAAGCCAAAACGGATCCCGAAAATTGTGTACTACAGCCTGCATTTTGTAGAAATGCTGTTTTTTTTGCAATTCATATATGTTACGAATTCAAATTTATACAATATATTTGACGAATTTGTTAGCGCTTAAGATCCTAGACTGCATCTTTGATCTTCTACAAAGCAATTGGAATAAATTAGGTTTTCTTTACCAAAACAAGAGCCGAAAGAAAAGCAAGGTGGTGGTGGGGTTATAGAATAAAACATTTAAAAAGACACTTGAATAAACTGTCCATCCTCTTAACTGTTATCTGATCAAATAAATACCATTTGACATTTGGTATAATCTTTGCCACAGTTTCCATAAACTGATGATGGTGCTGTGCAAAAGCCATTCTGATAGTAGGACATTATCGATAAGGCATGTATTGTAACTAACAAAACTCCCTTACTGTACAGCTAATTTTCCATTAGTTACAGACACCGAAAGATGAGTAGAGAAAGGCATCAAAGGTGTAATAATGGCATGTACAGAGGACTGAGTTTGTAAAAGACAGAACTTGAATATTGAAATGGAATATAGCAAACAATCAGTTGGCGGGACATTGTGGAGAACTGTGGAAACAAAGAAAGACATCAGCAAGACGTGCAATGGAAACCAGTTGGATCCCTGTACCTCCTGCATTGTATCACTGTTGTTCATTTCCCCAATCAAACAACGGCAGACATCAGCACAAATGGTGATTTGATGTGTCAACGTGATCATTGTTAAACTTAGACATCAGTTCATTAAACCACCCTTACCACCGATAAAAAACTAAAGCACACACAAAAACAAAACAAAATGGTTGATTACTAGCTATCCTATTTCAAATCCATGGTGAGCCTACTCGTAAATCTAAGAGTGGGCTTATTTTAAAACTAAAATATAGGGTTGGAGTATTAGTTAGAATTATCACTAATATACTTTAACAGGCACTTCTGTTTTCATTTGTTTCTCATGTCATGGACTGCACTATAACCAGACAAAGCTTTTAGATTATTTCATTAACATTAAAATCAAATCAAATCAGAATTTATTGGTCACGTACACGGTCTGTAGATGTTATCGCAGGTGCAACGAAATGCTTATGTTTCTAGCTCCAACAGTGCAGCAATATCTAGCAATAAAATGTACATTACCAAGTACATACATGTATAACCTTGCTGTTAACTAGCGACGTCTCTCTACCTACTGTACCTCGTTCCTAGTTCTCGCACTCTTGCGCTCTCCCTCTCGCTCACTACCCTGCTTTATGGTAAAATACATAGCACAATCCTTCCTGAAATACATTCACTGTCATATTACCATACCTTCCTATCAGTACCGGGGTAAAAAGTGCAACGTAGCAACATTTAACCATTAAAACACTTACATTTTTTCCCCCTGTCTGGTTGTTGTTACAATTTAGCATCTAATCTACAGATAATCTACACTTAACAGTATTCTGTTCCTAAAATAACAATACTCAACATTAATATTTTGTAGATTCTGCTGTGTGTGTGTGTGTGTGTGTGTGTGTGTGTGTGTGTGTGTGTGTGTGTGTGTGTGTGTGTGTGTGTGTGTGTGTGTGTATATAGTACATATTCATTGATATTTATCAAAATACATCAGTAACACAGGTGTCAGCAGACTACTTAATGTTGAATCCTAAATTGAGATCCTAATCCTCTGAAAGTCCTCCATCACCCCAGGGCAGGGCCAGGAGGGTACAACAGAAACATTGTACGTTTCTTAACCGCAGCAATCTTTAAACACAACAGGAACAGAAAGAGGATATATCTGGGACACAGTGCATTCGGAAAGTATTCAGACCTCTTCACTTATTCTACATTTTGTTACGTTACAGTGTCATGCTGTTTATTATCTATGCATAGCCACTTTACCCCTAACTACATGTACAAATTACCTTGACTAGCCTGTACCCCTGCACATTGACTCGGTACCCCCTGTATACAGCCTCGTTATTGTCATTTGACTTTTTATTACATTTTTTACTAAATATTTTCTTAACTATTTCTTGAACTGCATTGTTGGTTAAGGGCTTGTAACTAAGCGTTTCACAGTAACCTGTTGTAAACGAAGCGTTTCCCCTGTTGTAAACTAAGCGTTTCCCCTGTTGTAAACTAAGCGTTTCACCTGTTGTAAACTAAGCGTTTCACCTGTTGTAAACTAAGCGTTTCCCCTGTTGTAAACTAAGCGTTTCCCCTGTTGTAAACTAAGCGTTTCACCTGTTGTAAACTAAGCGTTTCACCTGTTGTAAACTAAGCGTTTCCCCTGTTGTAAACTAAGCGTTTCACCTGTTGTAAACTAAGCGTTTCACCTGTTGTAAACTAAGCGTTTCCCCTGTTGTAAACTAAGCGTTTCCCCTGTTGTAAACTAAGCGTTTCCCCTGTTGTAAACTAAGCGTTTCACCTGTTGTAAACTAAGCGTTTCACCTGTTGTAAACTAAGCGTTTCACCTGTTGTAAACTAAGCGTTTCACCTGTTGTAAACTAAGCGTTTCACCTGTTGTAAACTAAGCGTTTCCCCTGTTGTAAACTAAGCGTTTCACAGTAACCCTGTTGTAAACTAAGCGTTTCACCTGTTGTAAACTAAGCGTTTCCCCTGTTGTAAACTAAGCGTTTCACCTGTTGTAAACTAAGCGTTTCCCCTGTTGTAAACTAAGCGTTTCCCCTGTTGTAAACTAAGCGTTTCACCTGTTGTAAACTAAGCGTTTCCCCTGTTGTAAACTAAGCGTTTCCCCTGTTGTAAACTAAGCGTTTCCCCTGTTGTAAACTAAGCGTTTCCCCTGTTGTAAACTAAGCGTTTCCCCTGTTGTAAACTAAGCGTTTCACCTGTTGTAAACTAAGCGTTTCCCCTGTTGTAAACTAAGCGTTTCCCCTGTTGTAAACTAAGCGTTTCACCTGTTGTAAACTAAGCGTTTCACCTGTTGTAAACTAAGCGTTTCCCTGTTGTAAACTAAGCGTTTCCCCTGTTGTAAACTAAGCGTTTCCCCTGTTGTAAACTAAGCGTTTCACCTGTTGTAAACTAAGCGTTTCCCCTGTTGTAAACTAAGCGTTTCACCTGTTGTAAACTAAGCGTTTCACCTGTTGTAAACTAAGCGTTTCACCTGTTGTAAACTAAGCGTTTCCCTGTTGTAAACTAAGCGTTTCACCTGTTGTAAACTAAGCGTTTCACCTGTTGTAAACTAAGCGTTTCCCCTGTTGTAAACTAAGCGTTTCACCTGTTGTAAACTAAGCGTTTCACCTGTTGTAAACTAAGCGTTTCCCCTGTTGTAAACTAAGCGTTTCCCCTGTTGTAAACTAAGCGTTTCCCCTGTTGTAAACTAAGTGTTTCCCCTGTTGTAAAATAAGCGTTTCCCCTGTTGTAAACTAAGCGTTTCCCCTGTTGTATTAGCTTTTTATTTTATTATAAAATGTATACCATTTTTTTCCTTCCCCAATCTACACACAATAATGACAAAGCAAAACCAGGTTTTTAGACAAAATAAAAAACGGAAATACCTTTACATAAGTATTCAGACCCTTTACTGTGAGACTCGAAATTGAGCTCAGGTGCATCCTGTTTCCATTGATCATCCTTGATTTGTTCCTACAACTTGATTGGACTCTACCCGTGGTAAATGAAATTGATTGGACATGATTTGGAAATGCACACACTTGTCTATATAAGGTCCCACAGTTGACAGTGCATGTCAGAGCAAAAACCTAGCCAGGAGGTAGAAAGAGTTATCGGTAGAGCACCGAGACAGGATTGTGTCGAGGCACAGATCTGGGGAAGGGTACCAACACATTTCTGCAGCATTAAAGGTCCCCAAGAACAAAGTGGCCTCCATCATTCTCAAATGGAAGAATCTTGGAACCACCAAGACTCTACCTAGAGCTGGCCACCCAATCGGGATAGAAGGGCCTTGGTCAGGGAGGTGACCAAGAACCCGAAGTTCACTCTGTGGAAATGGGAGTACCTTCTCTACAGCACTCCACCAATCAGGCCTTCATGGTAGAGAGGCCAGATCGAATCCACTCCCCAGTAAAAGGTGCATGACAGCCCACTTGGAGTTTGACAAAAGACACCTAAAGGACTCGGACCATAAGAAACAAGATTTTCTGGTCTGATGAAACCAAGAATGAACTCTTTGGCCTGAATGCCAAATGTTACGTCTTGAGGAAACCAGGCACCGCTCATCACCTGGCCAATACCATCCCTATGGTGAAGCACGGTGGTGGCAGCATCATGCTGTGGGATGTTGTTCAGAGGGAGGGACTGGGAGACCAGTCAGGATTGAGGGAAAGATGAAAGGAGCAAGAGATCCTTGATGAGAGAGATCCTTGATGAAAACCTGCTCCAGAGCGCTCAGGACCTCAGATGGGTGAAGGTTCACCTTCCAACAGGACAACGAACCTAAGCACACAGCCAAGACAACTCAGGAGTGGTCTCGGGACAAGTCTCAATGTCCTTGAGTGACCCAGCCAGAGGCCGGACTTCAAATCAAATCAATGAGCTGAAAACAACAAGTGTAGAACTTACCGTGAAATGCTTACTTACAAGCCCTTAACCAACAGTGCAGTTCAAGAACAGTTAAAAAATAAAATAAAAGAATAACAAAAAGTAACACAATAACGAGGCTATATACAGGGGGTACCGGTACAGAGTCTGTGTGTGGTGGTACAGGTTAGTTGAGGTCATTTGTACATGTAGGTAAGGGTGAAGTGACTTTGCATAGATAATAAACAGCGAATAGCAGCAGTGTACAAAACAAATGGGTCAATGTAATAGTACGGTGGCTATTTGATTATTTTTTCAGCAGTCTTATGGCTTAGGGGTAGAAGCTGTTGAAGAGCCTTTTGGTCCGAGACATGGCGCTCCGTTAACGCTTGACGTGCGGTAGCAGAGAAAACAGTCTATGACTTGAGTGACTGCCTATTATATAGGTCCTGGATGGCAGGAATCTTGGCCCCAGTGATATACTGGGCCGTACGCACTACCATCTGTAGCACCTTACGGTGAGATGCCCGAGCAAGTTGTCATACCAGGCGGTGATGCAACCGGTCAGGATGCTCTCAATGGTGCAGCCGTAGAACTTTTTGAGAATCTGGGGACCCATGCCGAATCTTTTCAGTCTCCTGAGAGGGAAAAGGTTTTGTCGTGCCCTTTTCACGACTGTCTTGGTCTGTTTGGACCAACTTGAAACTCTTCCCGCTCCACTACAGCCCCGTTGATGTTAAGGGCGGCTTGTTCGGCCCGCAGCAAAAGACCTTGTGAAGATGCTGGAGGAAACAGGTACAAAATTATCTATATCCACAGTAAAACGAATCCTATATCGACATAACCTGAAAGGACGTTCGACAAGGAAGAAGCCACTGCTCCAAAACCGCCATAAAAAAAGCCAGACTATGGTTTGCAACTGCACATGGGGACAAAGACTGTACTTTTTGGAGAAATGTCCTCTGGTCTGATGAAACAAAAATAGAACTGTTTGGCCATAATGACCATCGTTATGTTAGGAGGAAAAAGGGTGAGGCTTGCAAGCCAAAGAATACCATCCCCAACCGTGAAGCACAGGACGCACAGGGGTGGTAGCATCATGTTGTTGGGGGTGCTTTGCTGCAGGAGGAACTGGTGTACTTCACAAAATAGATGGCAACATGAGGAAGGAAAAATATGCAGATATATTAAAGCAACATTTCAAGACATCAGTCAGGAAGTCAAAGCTTGGTCGCAAATGGATCTTCCAAATGGACAATGACCCCAAGCATACTTCCAAAGTCATGGCAAAATAGCGTAAGGACAACAACGTCAAGGTATTAGAGTGGCCATCACAAAGCCCTGACCTCAATCCCATAGAAAATTTGCGGGCAGAACTGAAAAAGCGTGTGTGAGCAAGGAGGCCTACAAACCCGACTCAGTTACACCAGCTCTGTCAGGAGGAATGAGCCAAAATTCACCAAACTTATTGTGGGAAGCTTGTGGAAGGCTACCCAAAACGTTTGACCCAAGTTAAACCATTCAAAAGGCAATGCTAGCAAATACTAATTGAGTGTATGTAAACGTCTGACCCACTGGGAATGTGATGAAAGAAATGAAAGCTGAAATAAATCATTCTTTCTACTATTATTCTGACATTTCACATTGTTAAAATAAAGTGGTGATCCTAACTGACCTAAGACAGGGCATTTTTACTCTAGTTAAATGTCAGGAATTGTGAAAAACTGAGTTTAAATGTACTTGGATAAGGTGTATGTAAACTTCCGACTTCAACTGTATGTCATTATGGGGTATTGTGTGTAGATTGATGAGGGGAAAAAACATTTAATCCATTTTAGGATAAGGCTGTAAAGTAGCAAAATGTGGAAAAAGTGAAGGGGTCTGAATACTTTACGAATGCACTGTAAATAACCCCCTTCTCTTAAACAAAACACCTACATTACATAACTTTTTTTTTTGCAGAACTTCTCAATACATGATTGTGTGAAAGACGAGATTGGTGTCTGCCTGTCCTTATGTGGAAGCGAGGGATGAAAGGAGGAGGGAAGAGAGAAAGAGATGCGGGTTGTATTGTATCCTCAGGTGTAGACTTAGCTGCCCTGCTGCGTCTGGCCGTGCATGTGTTTGGCGACGTCATACACATACATGATGTCCGGCCTCTTCTCTGGGTCGGGGTTAATACACATATCTACCACCTTCCTCAGCTAGATGGAGAGAGGAAGAAGAGGGAGAGAGGAGTGGAAAGAGAGGGGTGGGGCAGAGAGAGGGAGCGAGAGAGAGAGATGGAGACAGAAAACAGAGAGAGGAAGACAGAGATATCAGCTATTAGACAGTATACTGAGAGACAGCACAAAGTGAGCCGCCTGTCTCGTGTTAAAAGAACATTCCAGACAAATGAACAAATCTAATGACAGAAAAACAAATCTCTCATTGTCACCCTCTTCCTGTTTCAATAGCAGCTAACAAACTACAGGTGTGGTAACAAAATACAGCAGGGGGGGGGGGTAAGTATGTTAATATCCCTACGGATATTGTGAATCGACTTCCAGCCAACCTGAGAGAGAGAGAGACACACACACACACACACACACACACACACACACACAGCCAAATCAGGCAGAGACATATGCACGTGTATTACATAAAGACACACACACCGTCTCGGAGACAGCCTTTACATTTGAAGCCGAGCGGAGCCACTGATTGGAGCAGATAGACGGTTCAGAGGTGGAACAGCGACCACCATCATAAAAAAAAACAAGGTAAAAAATTAAGATCGAAAGCTCCTGTGTAAGGTCACTATGGTAACCGCCTGCCAACTTCCTGGCTGCTGTTGCGTGGCGCTAGGCCCGGCGAGTCCTCGTTATGCAGTGTACGGTGTGTGTCAAATCAAATGGTATTCGTCACATGAGCCGAAAACAACTGGTGTAGAACTTTATAGTGAAATGCTTGCTTTCGAGCCGTTCCCAACGATGCAGGGTTTAAAAATAATAATAAAAATAAAAAGTAACGAGAAATAAAATAAAATACACAAGAATGGAGCTATATACAGAGAGTATCAGATCAATGTGCAGAGGTATATGATATTTGAGGTAAACATGTACAAGAAGACAGGGTAGTGACTAGGCATCAGGATAGATAATAATAATAAGAGTAAAATAAAGAACAGAGTAGCAGCTCAATAAAGAACAGTGTAAAAGTGAGTGTGTGTGCGCGCGTGTGTGTGTCAGGGTGTGTGTGTGTGATGCAAATGCAAACAGTCTTAGTCCCACAGAATGGAGAAAGAGGGGGATTAGCGATGAAGAGATTCAGATATGTAAAAGACTGATTTGCCTCTTCGCAGCAGAGAGATGGAGGGGGGACGGAGGGATGGTGTCAGGTGGAGGGGGGAGAGAAGGGGGGAGCAAACGGAGGAGACAGTAAATGACACAACAAAGATGAGCAGCTGACAGTTTCCTGCCGATGCTTCAGGAGCATTGTTTATATCCAGACAGTCGCTGCAGGCAACACCCATCCCATCCCTCCATCTCCATATCTCGCTCTTTCCCTTCCCATCTCTCTCTTTCCTGGATGTGGTGATAGAGGGGTGATATGGAGGCTGGGTGGGGGAAGATGGGTAGCGACTAGCGAGACTCATGCACGCACGCACACACATTATAGGCAGAAACTTAAGCCGGAAGTTCCCTTGGTAAGAACTGTTCAATGTTGGTCTGACCAATTAGAATCTATGCTTCAAGATTATTTTGATCACGCGGACTGGGAAATGTTCCGGGTCGCCTCTGGGAATTGTATTGACGTATACAGACTCGGTGCCTGGGTTAATCAGGAAATGGAGAGAGGATGTTGTTCCTACTGGGATGATTAAAACTTATGCAAACCAAAAAAACATGGATAGGTGGCAGCATTCGTGCAAAACTGAAAGAGCGAACCACCACATTTAACCATGGCAAGGTGACTGGGAAAATGGACGCGTACAAACAGACCATCTATGTCCTCCGTAAGGCAATCAATGAGGAAAAACAACAGTACAGGGACAAGGCTGAGACGCAATTTAACGGCTCCTACACAAGACGCATGTGGAAGGGAGTCCAGAAAAATCACAGACTATAAAGGGAAAGCCGGCCACGTCGTGGACACACCTCCTCGCTCCTGGACAAGCTAAACACCTTTGCCCGCTTTGAGGGGGAAAAAAACACGGAGCTGGCGACGCGGGCCCCCACCGCTCACGAGGACTGTGTGCCCCCCGATCTCCGTGGCCAACTTAAGACATTAAAGCGTGTTCACCTTCGCAAAGCTTCCAAGCAGCATCCTCAGAGCATGTGCAGACCTGCTGGCGGGTGTGTTTACAGACATATTCAATCTCTCCCCCATCCCAGTCTGTTGTCCCCACTTGCTTCAAAATGCCCACCTGTACCCAAGAAAGGGAAGGTAACTGAACTAAACAAGGCCACAGTAAGCATGTCATTCCCCACGAATGATGTCTCCCAGTCCCGCTGAAAAACATCCCCACAGCATGATGCTACCACCACCATGCATCAGCTTAGGGATGGTGCCAGGTTTCCTCCAGGCGTGATGCTTGGCGTTCAAGCCAAAAAGTTCAACCTTGGTTTCATCAGACCAGAGAATCTTGTTTCTCATGGTCTGAGAGTCTTTAGGTGCCTTTTGGCAAACTCTAAGTGGGCTGAGGAGTGGCTTCCATCTGGCCACTTTACCTATAAAGGCCTGATTGGTGGAGTTCTGCAGAGATGGTTGTCCTTCTGGAAGGTTCTCCCATCTCCTCAGAGGAACTCTGGAGCTCTGTCAGAGTGACCATTGGGTTATTGGTCACCTCCCTGACTAAGGCCCTTCTCCCCCAATTGCTCAGTTTGGCAGGGCGCACAGTTCTAGGAAGAGTCGTGGTGGATCCAAACTTCTTCCACTTAAGAATGATGGAGGACACTGTTCTTGGGGATCTTCAATGGTGCATAAATGTTTTGGTACCCTTCCCCAGATCTACGGACAATCCCTTCGACTGCATGGCTTGGTTTTTCCTCTGACATGCACTGTCAACTGTGGGATCTTATATAGACAGCTGTGTGCCTTTCCAAATCATGTCCAATCAATTGAATTTACCACAGGGGGACTCCAATCAATTTGTAGAAACATCTCAAGGATGATCAATGGAAACAGGATGCAACTGAGGATGCAACTTAATTTCAAGTCTCATAGCAAAGGATCTGAATACATACTTCTGTAAATAAGATGGTCACTCGACCAAAAAATAAATATACATTTATACAATTCCAAAAATGTATTTTGCCTATTGCTTGCCTTCAACATTTAATAAAACAATTGATCTAAATCAACTACATTTCCCTAACAACAAAATACACCTACCCCCTACAAATGTCAATTCATTATAACCCACATATGAATTAACAAGAGACGTGCTGTAGCCTGCACATAGACTACATAAGGTAAAATGTAGGTACAGTACTGCATTGTATATTAAATCGCCGCCTGGCGGTGACTCTAAATATTTTTCAGATATTCAAATCCTCCTGTTAAAGGATTTTTTCCCTCATGCAATGAAAAGTGTCAAATTAAGATCTGACATCTGTATAGTTGGATCTATAGTGAGGTCTGAAATTATGTATATGAAAAATGTATATTTTTGACAAAAATAAAATTGGGGAAATTATATTATTCTTTACGTATACAATTGCTCAGAGAAGTAATATATATGTTCTCAAAAAGATAGGGGTCAAGATTATCGACACCCCTGTTTGGAATACCTTTCAAAACAGGATAATGGCACTGGGCCTTTTTCTAAAATGTTTGATGAGTTGGAGAACACATTGGGAGGGATCTTAGACCATTACTCCTCACAGAATACTTCCAGATTCTTGATATCCTTCATCTGTGCTTATGTACTGCCCTCTTCAATTCAAACCACAGGTTTTTAATGGGTTTCAAGTCCAGAGACTGAGACATGCCATTGCAAAATTTCCCAAAAGCATCTGAAGGCAAAGTTCATTGTTAGAACCTTCGTAGGAGCACCGTTATATCGCCGAGCTGTTCACAAAACCATTGCATTAACGTTGCTCTTGAAAACGCTCGTAATCTAACGCCTGCCTCAGACCACTCGTGGAACAGCTAATTTTGTCGTTAGATGGTTTTTTTTGTCCATCAGCATCACTTTATACACAGACAATCTCCACTAAACATAGAATCACATGGTTTATGTCTTTCGGTCCTCACCGATAACCTCAGAACAAAGTTGACTAAAATACAAAGTTGCCAATGTCTGCGCAATTGATACAAACAAGCGACATATAAAAACATACTTCAAATAAAAACTGAGATGACTGCATTAAAATATAAATACAGTTCATACAGTTCACATTTCATGTTCAGAGTTCTATTTTGCTACTCGTAGGCTACCGTCCGTAATATGTCCCTATATATTTCGCGCTGTGCAGCCTAGCATGTGCGCAATGAGGTGCCAAATCTCGATTTAGTGCATGATTCTGGGAAGACATTACAATAAGCCGTGTCAATATTTGCAGCCTTAGGTAATATCTTTCTAGGAGCTGAACTGTCATCAGTATGGTGCAATAATTCTAATGTTAAGGTAAGATTTGAATGGAGAGCAGACCCGGAGGCAGCGTTGCCTTTCGACCCAATCAGATTCGACACACAAGCCTCAAACGACACACTTAGAAAACGACCTCTCTGCGTGGTGTTCTGGGAAAGATGCATCGTTAAAAACACTCCTAAGCCTACGTAACTTTCACTATCGGGAATCCGGGCCCTGGAAGGATTCTGTATGGAGGAATTGTCTAAGATCCCTCCCAATGTGTTCTCCAACTCATTTTAGAAAAAGGCTCAGTGCCATTATCCTCACAAGGATATATATTGTATTGAAAGGTATTGAAAACAGGGGTGTCAATAAATTTGACCCCTTGCTTTTTTAAAGAAAATAACAGTATTACTTGTTAAACAAAATCGTTCTCAGAGTAATTGCATTAGTATCAAATAATATAATTTACAAAATGTTGTATACAACATAGCTCAATACTTGAATTAAGCAGTCATTTCTGCTCATCTTTATCAAGGGTGTCAATAATTCCAGACCCCACAGTACGATGAGTTGATTTGGGGGTGAGAGAAAGGGAGGGATGGTAGGGTGAAAGAGGGTAAAGTGGGTGTTGAAGCGGTACCTCTTCAGAGTAGTGGTCGGAAGGGAGCGGAGGGTAGTCACACTGCTCTATCTTCTTACACAGAGAGTACAGGTTCATCTTATCGCCATAGAACGGGCTCTGGAGAGCTGCCATCTGAGGGAGGCAGAGAGAAATCATTTAGTGACACACATTTTCTGCTTAGTGGAAGACAAACAACACACTACTGAAACACTACTACACTATCTGAATGTGGCCTTCTCAATGACCATTGGACTTAAAGGGATACCTCAGGATTTTGGCAATGAGGACCTTTATCTACTTCCCCAGAGCTAGATGAACTTGCGCATGCCATTTTTATCTCTCTGTTTCCAGTATGAAGACTGTAGCCACAAAGAGGATGAATAGTGGCGGAGAGGGGAAGGAGGCTATAGGGAGGGTGGAGAAAGGGGGAGGCTGGGAAGAGCTAGGAGAGGAGAGGCAGACATTAGCAGAAGTAGCCATTGAGACTGGTGTCACTTTTCTTCCAGTTGTTACACTCTCTCTCCCCCTGTCCTCTCTCTTCCTCACACCAGCTTTATAATTTACCACCGCTTAATCAAGCAACTGGAAAATTGCCCAGCAACGAGGGGAGGATAGAAAACGAGACACATTGCTTCCATTGAAGCAGTTACTATACCCCTCTCTCCATCCCTTGGCCCATCCCTCCATCTCAGAGTGCCAACAGGAGGAGATAAAATAGAGATCAAGGAGCCCAATGAGTGGTGGATATTGTTAAGACAGCCTCTGTCACATCGGCCAATGAGAAATAAGGATGATTGTGCTAGAATCTCAGCAGGAAGTCTCTCCCCTGGACATTCCCCACGCTGCACCATCACTTACCCACACTAGCACAGTGTGTGGGGCAGGGGGATATGTAGGGTTACTGCATGTATTCCGAGAGAGAGAGAGCGAGCGAGCTAATGACAGAGAGAGGAGAAAGAGAGAGAAGAGAGAAAAACAGAGAAAGGAGGGGGAGGCAGGCAGCAGCTGTAGCCAGTAAAGGGTTAAACAAGGACCATGGTATTTTCCTGAATCTTCTTCTTTTGACAGATGAAAAATGTCAACTGTCCTGTTTGTATTTGGGAATTTTTGCACTATTCATCTGGTTCATTAATGTCTGCTACTCCTGGCCCCTGACAGCTGCCGGCCCTGCACACACACGAACACACAGGCTCATTTCAGGTTGGGCGAAATGATTGACTCGCTCTATGACCTCCGGGGGCTGGTGTGTGTGTGTGTGTGTAGGAAGGAGGGGGGTCAGCTCATTGGTATTCCAGGGTCGTCTTCCTCACACGCACGCCTGCTGTCTGTCTGTCTAAGGGGCTGCTAGTGGCACACACACATACACACACAAACACCTCAATTTCTCTCTCGCTGGTTCTTTGCATCCTCCTCTACCCTCTAGCTGTCCAGTGTATGTGTGTTCGTGTGTGTCCTCTATAGTTCAGCTTGTGTGTAAGCATGAGGCCCTAGCCGTGTTAAAGAGAATGTATAAGGAGGTCTAGCTTCTCTTAATGAATATTGATCCCTCTGCATTAATCCCTCTCTATTATCTATCTAGCTCTCCCCCTCTCCTTCCTCACTCAACTGTTGTAAAGAACTACATTTCAGATGCAATCACTTTTTCTTTCATTTTTCTTTCTTTCCGTAGTCATAGAACATGACAAATGATGTGGGAAAAAAGAACGTAAATGTCTGTTAATCTGCTGTATTAACGTACTGTATAAATTATTGCAGGCCTAGCTGAGAAAAGGAAAGGGAGATAATGTAAGTGTGGACGAGCACACAAATTAATTCACTAAGCAATGACATTAAACTCTGACAGTAGGGAGAGGAGTGGGGAGAGCAGGAACAAAAGTAAAGCTCAGTGGATAACTAACACTGGAATACTATATGAAGCCTTTCAAATCAAATCACATTTATTTATATAGCCCTTCGTACATCAGCTGATATCTCAAAGTGCTGTACAGAAACCCAGCCTAAAACCCCAAACAGCAAGCAATGCAGGTGTAGAAGCACGGTGGCTAGGAAAAACTCCCTAGAAAGGCCAAAACCTAGGAAGAAACCTAGAGAGGAACCAGGCTATGTGGGGTGGCCAGTCCTCTTCTGGCTGTGCCGGGTGGAGATTATAACAGAACATGGCCAAGATGTTCAAATGTTCATAAATGACCAGCATGGTCCAATAATAATAAGGCAGAACAGTTAAAACTGGAGCAGCAGCACGGCCAGGTGGACTGGAGACAAAAAGGAGTCATCATGTCAGGTAGTCCTGAGGCATGGTCCTAGGGCTCAGGTCCTCCGAGAGAGAGAAAGAAAGAATTAGAGAGCACACTTAAATTCACACAGGACACCGAATAGGACAGGGGAAGTACTCCAGATATAACAAACTGACCCTAGCCCCCCGACACAAACTACTGCAGCATAAATACTGGAGGCTGAGACAGGAGGGGTCAGGAGACACTGTGGCCCCATCCGAGGACACCCCCGGACAGGGCCAAACAGGAAGGATATAACCCCACCCACTTTGCCAAAGCACAGCCCCCACACCACTAGAGGGATATCTTCAACCACCATCCTGAGACAAGGCTGAGTATAGCCTACAAAGATCTCCGCCACGGCACAACCCAAGGGGGGGCTCCAACCCAGACAGGAAGATCACAACAGTGACTCAACCCACTCAGGTGACGCACCCCTCCCAGGGACGGTATGAGAGAGCCCCAGTAAGCCAGTGACTCAGCCCCTGTAATAGGGTTAGAGGCAGAGAATCCCAGTGGAAAGAGGGGAACCGGCCAGGCAGAGACAGCAAGGATGGTTCGTTGCTCCGGAGCCTTTCCGTTCACCTTCCCACTCCTGGGCCAGACTACACTCAATCATATGACCCACTGAAGAGATGAGTTT
Organism: Oncorhynchus keta; assembly: GCF_023373465.1. Lineage (NCBI taxonomy): Eukaryota > Metazoa > Chordata > Actinopteri > Salmoniformes > Salmonidae > Oncorhynchus > Oncorhynchus keta. The sequence continues at coordinate 8,998,451 of NC_068446.1, forward strand.
TCAGTAAAGACTTAAAGGTTGAGAACGAGTTTGCGTCTCTGACATGGGTAGGCAGACCGTTCCATAAAAATGGAGCTCTACAGGAGAAAGCCCTGCCTCCGGCTGTTTGCTTAGAAATTCTAGGGACAATTAGGAGGCCTGCGTCTTGTGACCATAGCAAACGTGTAGGTATGTACGGCAGGACCAAATCAAAGAGATAGGTAGGAGCAAGCACATGTAATGCTTTGTAGGTTAGCAGTAAAACCTTGAAATCAGCCCTTGCTTTGACAGGAAGCCAGTGTAGGGAGGCTAGCACTGGAGTAATATGATCACATTTTTTGGTTCTAGTCAGGATTCTAGCAGCCGTATTTAGCACTAACTGAAGTTTATTTAGTGCTTTATCCGGGTAGCCGGAAAGTAGAGCATTGCAGTCGTCTAACCTAGAAGTGACAAAAACATGGATTCATTTTCCTGCATTTTTGGACAGAAAGTTTCTGATTTTTGCAATGTTACGTAGATGGAAAAAAGCTGTCCTTGAAATGGTTTTGATATGTTCGTCAAAACAGAAATCAGGGTCCAGAGGTCCTTCACAGTTTTATTTGAGACGACTGTACAACCATTAAGATTAATTCTCAGATTCAACAGAAGATCTCTTTGTTTCTTGGGACCTAGAACAAGCATCTCTGTTTTGTCCGAGTTTAAAAGTAGAAAGTTTGCAGCCATCCACTTCCTTATGTCTGAAACACATGCTTATAGCGAGGGCAATTTTGGGGCTTCACCATGTTTCATTGAAATGTACAGCTGTGTGTCATCCGCATAGCAGTGAAAGTTAACATTATGTTTTCGAATGACATCCCCAACAGGTAAAATATATAGTGAAATCAATAGTGGTCCTAAAACGGAACCTTAAGGAACACCGACATTTACAGTTGAATTTTCAGAGGACAAACCATTCACAGAGACAAACTGATATTTTTCCGACAAGATAAGATCTAAACCAAGCAAGAACTTGTCCTTGAAGACCAATTTGGGTTTCCAATCTCTCCAAAAGAATGTGGTGATCGATGGTATCAAAAGCAGCACTAAGGTCTAGGAGCACGAGGACAGATGCAGAGCCTCGGTCTGATGCCATTAAAAGGTAATTTACCACCTTCACAAGTGCAGTCTCAGTGCTATGATGGGGTCTAAAACCAGACTGAAGCGTTTCGTATACATTGTTTGTCTTCAGGAAGGTAGTGAGTTGCTGCGCAACAGCCTTTTCTAAAAATGTTGAAAGAAATGGAAGATTCGATATAGGCCGATAGTTTTTTATATTTTCTGGGTCAAGGTTTGGCTTTTTCAAGAGAGGCTTTATTACTGCCGCTTTTAGTGAGTTTGGTACACATCCGGTGGATAGAGAGCTGTTTATTATGTTCAACATAAGAGGGCCAAGCACAGGAAGCAGCTCTTTTAGTACTTTAGTTGGAATATGGTCCAGTATGCAGCTTGAAGGTTTAGAGGCCATGATTATTTTCATCATTGTGTCAAGAGATCTATTACTAAAACACTTGAGCGTCTCTCTTGATCCTAGGTCCTGGCAGAGTTGTGCAGACTCAGGACAACTGAGCTTTGAAGGAATACGCAGATTTAAAGAGGAGACCGTAATTTGCTTTCTAATAATCATGAGCTTTTCCTCAAAGAAGTTCATGAATTTATCACTGCTAAAGTGAAAGCTATCCTCTCTTGGGGAATGCTGCTTTTTAGTTAGCTTTGCGACAGTATCAAAAAGGAATTTCGGATTGTTCTTATTTTCCTCAATTAAGTTAGTAAAATAGGATGATCGAGCAGCAGTAAGCAGTAATATATGTTAAAAGTTAAAGTGAAATGAAACTGTGTTTACAGAAGACCTACACGGGTGCTTTTAAGGACTTATAGCTGTTATCTAAAATGAACTTACTTTGACTGATATCTTAAAAAGTTTTATTGGACTAGGCAGGTCAGTTAAGAACAAATTCTTATTTACAATTACGGCCTACCCCGGGCCAAACCCGGACAATGCTGGGCCAATTGTGCGCCGCCCTATGGGACTCACCAATCATGGCCGGAATCAGGGACTGTAATGACGCCTCTTGCACTGAGATGCAGTGCCTTAGATCGCTCCGCCACTCGGGAGACAGATGTATAGATACAACAAGGACACAGAAGATCTCTCACAACTTATTTGGGGGAGGGGCAGTATTTTCACGCCCAGGATGAAAAGCATGACCAGAGTAAACTGCATGCTATTCAGGCCCAGATGCTAGGATATGCCTATTAGATTTGGATAGAAAACACTCCGAAGTTTCTAAAACTATTTGAATGATCTGTGAGTATAACAGAACTCATATGGCAGGCAAAAATCTGAGAAAAATCCAACCAAGAAGTGGGAAATCTGAGGTTTGTAGGTTTTCAAGTCTTAGCCTATCCATATTATCATATTGCACTTCCTAAGGCTTCCACTAGATGTCAACAGTCTTTAGAACCTTGTTTCAGGCTTCTACTGTGAGGTGGTAGAGAATGAGAGCTGATTGAGTCATGGGTCTGCCAGAAGGCCATATGCTCAGTCAGGCGCGCGCCCGAGAGCGTTAGTTCCGTTCCCTTTCATTTCTAAAGACAAAGGAATTCTCCGGTTGAAACATTGAAGATTGATGATAAAAACATCCTAAAGATTGATTATATACATCGTTTGACATGTTTCTACGAACTGTAATAAAATTTTTGACTTTGTCTGGACCTAGTGCCTGCGCATTTGGATTACTGTGCTAAATGCGTGAACAAAAAGGAGGTATTTGGACATAATTGATGGACTTTATCGAACAAAACTAACATTTATTGTAGAACTGGGATTCCTGGGAGTGCATTCTGGTGAAGATCATCAAAGGTAAGTGAATATTTATAATGCTACTCAGATTATTCCATGGTGTGCTTTTTCCGTAAAGCTTTTTTTGAAATCTGACACAGCGGTTGCATTAAGGAGAAGTATATCTTTAATTCCATGCATAACACTTGTATTTTCATCAATATTTATGATGAGTATTTCTGTAAATTGACGTAGCTCTGCACTTTCACCGGATGTTTTGGAGGCAAAACATAACGTGCCAATTTATACAGAGATTTTGGGATGTAAATATGACATTTATCAAACATGTATGTATTGTGTAACATGAAGTCCTATGAGTGTCTTTTGATGAAGATCATCAAAGGTTAGTGATTAATTTTCTCTATTTCTACTTTTTGTGACTCCTCTCTTTGACTGGAAAAATGGCTGTGTATTTTTGTGACTAGGTACTGACCTAACATAATTGCATGGTATGCTTTTGTCGTAAAGCCTTTTTGAAATCGGACACTGTGGTGGGATTAACAAGTTTATCTTTAAAATGGTGTATAATACATGTATGGTTGAGGAATTTTAAATATGAGATTTCTGTTGTTTGAATTTGGCGCTCTGCACTTTCACTGGATGTTGGTCAGGTGGGACATTAGCATACCACGTACCCTAGAGAGGTTCAATCTTTAGCATGTTCTCATCTTGTATTTGTCCCATTTAAAAGGTCAAACACACAGTGGCATAAAGCTATATGTGGAGGGAAGTGAGAGGAGAGTGGTTTCAAACAGAAACATGTGGTCCAAAAGAGAGAGACATCAAGACTTAAACTGGTGTGTTCATGTTGACGGTAAAACTTTAAAACCTCTTAAGGATTAGCCCCTTTTCCCCCCAATTGTCAACCTAAAATGACATACCCAAATCTAACTGCCTGTAGCTCAGGACCTGAAGCAAGCATATGCATATTTGTGATACCATTTGAAAGGAAACACTGAAGTTTGTGGAAATGTTAAATTAATGTAGGAGAGCATAACACATTAGATCTGGTAAGATATAATACAAAGAAAAAAACATGCGTTTTCAAAACAAATTGCAAGACAAAGGCCATTATATCACTTAGGAGTCTAGGCGCAATTTAGATTTTGGCCACTAGATGGCAGCAGTGTATGTGTAAACCATTAGACTGATCCAATGAACATTTGCATTACTGTTCAAAATGTTGTATCAAGTCTGCCCAAATGTATCGAATTGGTCAACTGATACATTTTTATACTATAGAGAACATACGGAAATGATATAGTAATAAAAAAAAATAACTTTACACACTCCCAGGAATGTCATAAATGATGGCTAATTAGGTTCCCTACAGAAAAGACACTAACCTTCACACATCTAAATGGGGGGGGGGGGTTCAAACTGTAGAACCCAGTTCCTACATTTTAATATAAAATTCTATTTTATCAAACAAAACTATGCTGCATTGTATCTCTGGGTCCCTCAGGAAGACATATCAGAGCAAGATTACTGAATGTGAGTACATTATTTACCTTCAGAAGTAAATAACCAGTTGCCATGATAAAAGTTCTGCTGTTGTGCACTCTCCTCAAACCATAGCATGTTATTTTTTTCACTTTAATAGCTAATGTAAATTGGACAGTGTGGTTAGATTAACAAGAATAACAAGTAACAAGTACGTGTTCTGCCCATATAAAACATGTCTATGTCCAGGGAAATGTTCTTGTTACTTATAAAGTCATGCTAATCACATTAGCGCACATTAGAGACGACCAAGAGTTAGGGATGGGAGAGTTGGAGAGTAACAGGGAGGGGAGGACAGAGAGGAAACTTTTTCTTGTGTGTGAGCTGAAAATGCTAACTTGAGGTCAAATCAAATCAAATGGTATTTGACATGACCGAATACAACAGGTGTTGACCTTTCAGTGAAATGCTTACTTACAAGCCCTTAACCAACAACGCAGTTTTAAGATTTTTTATTAAGAAATAAAAGTAACAAATAATTAAAGAGCAGCAGTAATATAACAATAGCGAGGCTATATACAGGGGGTACCGGTACAGAGTCAAGGCAAGGTGCCGGGGCACCAGTTAGTCGAGGTAATTGAGGTAATATGTACATGTAGGTAGAGTTATTAAAGTGACTATGCATAGATAATAACAGAGAGTAGCAGCAGCGTAAAGGAGGAGGGGGCAATGCAAATAGTCTGGGTAGCCATTTGATTAGATGTTTAGGAGTCTTATGGCTTGGTGTTAGAAGCTGTTTAGAAGCCTCTTGGACCTAGACTTGGCGCTCCTCCCTATAGGCTGTCTCGTCGTTGTCGGTGATCAGGCCTACAACTCGTGTCATCAGCTAATTTAATGACGGTGTTGGAGTCGTGTCTGGCTGTGCAGTCATGAGTGAGCTGGGAGTACAGTAGGGGACTGAGCACGCACCTCTGAGGGGCCCTCGTGTTGAGGATCAGAGTAGGCGGATGTGTTGTTACCAACCCTTATCACCTGGGGGTGGCCCGTCAGGAAGTCCAAAATCCAGTTGCAGAGGGATGTTTAGCCCCAGGGTCCTTAGCTTTGTGATGAGCTTGGGGGCAGTATGGTGTTGAACGCTGAGCTATAGTCAATGAATAGCATTCTCACATAGGTGTTCCTTTTGTCCAGGTGGAAAAGGGCAGTGTGGAGTACAATAATGATTGCATCATCTGTGGAACTGTTAGGGGGTTAAGCAAATTGGAGTTGGTCGAGGGTTTCTGGGATAATGGTGTTGATGTAAGCCATGTCCAGCCATTCAAAGCACTTGGCTACAGACATGAGTGCTATGGGTCGGTAGTCATTTAGGCAGGTTACCTTAGTGTTCTTGGGCATAGGGACTATGGTGGTCTGCTTGAAACATGTTGGTAATACAGACTCAGACAGGGAGAAATTGAAAATGTCAGTGAAGACAGTTGGTTAGCGCATGCTTGGAGTACATGTCCAGGTAATCCGTCTGGCCCTGCGGCCTTTTGAACGTTTACCTGTTTAAAGGTCTTACTCACATCGGCTGCGGAGAGCGTGACCACACTATCATCCGGAACATCTGATGCTCTCATGCATATAGTTACTTGCCTTAAAGCGAGCATAGAAGTAATTTAGCTCGTCTGGTAGGCTAGTGTCACTGGGCAGCTCTCGGCTGTGCTTCCCTTTGTAGTCCGTAATAGTTTGGAAGCCCTCCCACACCCGACAAGCGTCGGAGCCGGTGGAGTACGATTTGATCTTAGTCCTGTATTGACACTTTGCCTGTTTGATGGTTCATCGGAGGGCATAGTGGGATTTCTTATAAACTTCCAGGTTGGAGTCCCGCTCCTTGAAAGTGACTGATGTAGTGTACTCCTCAATGCCATCGGAAGAATCCCAGAACATATTTGAGTCTGTGCTAGCAAAACAGTCCTGTAGCTTAGTATCTGCTTCATCTGACCAGTTTTATATTGACTGTGTCACGGTTTCTTCCTGCTTTAATCTCTGTTCTGACCGTCTCATTCGGACAGAAGAGACGGTAGCAGCAACATTATGTACAAAATAAGTTATAAACAATGAGAAATATATATATATATATATAATTAGCATGGTTGGTTAAGAGTAGAGGTCGACCGATTTATCGGAATGGCAAATTAATTATGGCCGATTTCATAACAATCGGAAATCGGTATTTTTGGTCGATTATTATTTATTTATTTTTTTACACCTTTATTTAATCTTTATTTAACGAGGTAAGTCAGTTAAGAACAAATTCTTATTTTCAATGACAGCCTAGGAACAGTGGGTTAACTGCCTTGTTAAGGGGCAGAAAGACAGATTTTTACCTTGTCAGCTCTGGGATTCAATCTTGCAACCTTACAGTTAACTAGTCCAACGCTCTAACCACCTGCCTCTCATTGCACTCGACGAGGAGCCTGCCTGTTACGCGAATGCAGTAGAAGCCAAGGTAGGTTGCTAGCTAGCATCTTATAAAAAAAACAATCAATCATAATCACTAGTTAACTACATTTACATTTAAGTCATTTAGCAGACGCTCTTATCCAGAGCGACTTACAAATTGGTGCATTCACCTTATGACATCCAGTGGAACAGCCACTTTACAATAGTGCATCTAAATCTTTTAAGGGGGGGGTGGGGGGGTGAGAAGGATTACTTTATCCTATCCTAGGTATTCCTTAAAGAGGTGGGGTTTCAGGTGTCTCCGGAAGGTGGTGATTGACTCCGCTGTCCTGGCGTCGTGAGGGAGTTTGTTCCACCATTGGTTGATGCTAGATAAACTAGTAATATCGTGTCCTGCATTGCATATAATCGATGAAACGCTGGGGGATGATTTAACAAAAGGGCATTTGCAAAAAAAGCACAATCGTTGGACGACTGTACCTAACCATAAACACCAATGCCATTCTTAAAATCAATACACAGAAGTATATATTTTAAACCTGCATATTTAGCTCAAATAAATCCAGGTTAGCAGGCAATATTAACCAGGTGAAATTGTGTCACTTCTCTTGCGTTGCACGTAGAGTCAGGTTATATGCAACAGTTTGGGCAGCCTGGCTCATTGCGAACTAATTTGCCAGAATTTTACGTAATTATGACAAAACATTGAAGGTTGTACAATGTAACAGGAATATTTAGACTTAGGGATGCCACCCGTGAGATAAAATACCGAACTGTTACGTATTTCACTGAAATAATAAACATTTTGTTTCCTGATTGGACCATATTAATGACCAAAGGCTTGTATTTCTGTGTGTTATGTTATAATCAAGTCTATGATTTGATAGAGAAGGCAGCAGCAGGCTCGTAAGCATTCATTCAAACAGCACTTTCGTACATTTTGCCAGCAGCAAGCACAGCGCTGTTTATGACTTCAAGCCTATCAGCCTAATGGCTGGTGTAACCGATGTGAAATGGCTAGCTAGTTAGCGGGGTGCGCGCTAATAGCGTTTCAAACGTCACTCACTCTGAGACTTGGAGTAGATATTCCCCTTGCTCTGCAAGGGCCACAGCTTTTGTGGAGCGATGGGTAACGCTGCTTCGAGTGTGGCTGTTGTCGATGTGTCCCTCGTTCGAGCCCAGGTAGGGGTGAGGAGAGGGACAGGAGCTATACTGTTACACTGGCAATACTAAAGTGCCTATTAGGACATCCAATAATCAAAGGTATATGAAATACCAATGGTAGAGAGAGAAATAGTCCTATAAATACTATATTAACTACAACCTAAAACCTCTTACCTTGGAATATTGAAGTCATGTTAAAAGGAACCACCAACTTTCATATGTTCTCATGTTCTGAGCAAGGAATTCAAACGTTAGCCTTTTTACATGGCACATTTTGCACTTTTACAACACTTTTGTTTTTGCATTATTTAAACCAAATTGAATATGTTTCATTATTTATTTGAGGCTAAATTGATTTTTATTGATGTATTATATAAAGTTAAAATAATTGTTCATTTAGTACTGTTGTAATTGTCATTATTACAAATAAATAAATAAAAATGGCCGATTAATCGGCATCAGCTTTTTTTGGTCCTCCAATAATCGGTATCGGTGTTGAAAAATCATAATTGGTCGACCTCTAGTTAATTAAGAGCCCATTAAACAACCGCCATCCCCTCTGGCGCCATCTTCCAATCGGTAGGTCTGGGCCGGGGAGGGGGTGCAGTGAGACCGCCATATTGACCTACACGTGACCAAATCAAAAAACTAATTTGATTTGTCACATGCTCCGAATACAACAGGTGTTGACCTTAAAGTGAAATACTTACTTTAAATGTTTTATTGGTCACATACACATGGCTAGCAGATGTTTAAGCTTGTGCTTCTAGTTCCAACAGTGCAGTAATATCTAATAAGTAATTTAACAATTTACCAACAACGACCTAATACACATAAATCAGAAGGGGTGAATGAGAATATGTACATATAAATATGGATGAGCGATTGCCGAGCGGCATAGGCAAGGAGCAATAGATGCTATAAAATACAGTATATACATATGATATGAGTAATGTAAGATATGTAAACATTTTTAAAGTGGCATTATTTAGAGTGGCATTGTTTAAAGTGACTAGAGATCCATTTACTAAAGTGGCCAGTGATTAGGTCTCAATGTAGGCAGCAGCCTCTCCGAGTTAGTGATTGCTGTTTAAGAGTCTGGTGGCCTTCTTATAGAAGCTGTTTTTCAGTCTCTCGGTCCCAGCTTTGATGCACCTGCACTGACCTCGCATTCTGGATGGTAGCGGTGTGAACAGGCAGTGGCTCGGGTGGTTGATGTCCTTGATGATCTTTTTGGCCTTCCTGTGACATCAGATGCTGTAGGTGTCATGGAGGTTAGGTAGTTTGCCCCCAGTGATGCTGTTGTGTCATCTGCAAACTTGACGATTGAGTTGGAGGCGTGCATGGCCACGCAGTCGTCGGTGAACAAGGAGTACAGGAGGGGGTTGAACACACCCTTGTGGGACTCAGCGTTGAGGGTGAGCGAAGTGGAGATGTTGTTTCCTACCTTCACCACCTGGAGGCGGCCCGTCAGAAAGTCCAGGACCCAATTGCACAGGGCGGTGTTGAGACCCAGGGCTTCCAGCTTGATGATGAGCTTGGAGGGTACTATGGTGTTGAATTCTGAGCTCTAGTCAATGAACAGCATTCTTACATAGGTATTCCTCTTGTCCAGATCGGATAGAGCATTGGGCAGTGTGCAGTGTGATGGCGATTACATCGTCTGTGGATATGTTGGGGCGGTATGCAAACTGAAGTGGGTCTAGGGTGGCCGGTAACGTGGAAGTGAGATGATCCTTGACTAGTCTCTCAAAACACTTCATGATGACAGAAGTGAGTGCTACAGGGCGGTAGTCATTTAGTTCAGTTATCTTTGCCTTCTTGGGTACAGGAACAACGGTGGCCATCTTGAAGCATGTGGGGACTTGGATAGGGAGCGATTGAATATGTCCGTAAACACACCAGCCAGCTGGTCTGCGCATGCTCAGAGGACGCCGTCTGGGCCAGCAGCCTTGCAAGGGTTAATACGTTTAAATGTTTTACTCACGTTGGCACGGAGAAGGGGCGCAGTCCTTGTTTGTGGGCTGCGACGTTGGCACGGTATTATCCTCAAAGTGGGCAAAGAAGGTGTTTAGTTTGTCTTGTGTACTCCTCAATGCCATCGGAAGAACCCCGGAACATATTCCAGTCTGTGCTAGCAAAACAGTCCTGTAGTTTAGCATCTGCTTCATCTGACCACTTTTTTTATTGACCGATTCACTGGTGCTCACTGCTTTAATTTTTGCTTGTAAACCGGAATTAGGAGGATAGAATTATGGTCAGATCTGACAAATGGAGGGCGAGGGAGAGCTTTCTACGTGTCTCTGTGTTTGGAGTAAAGGGTTTTGAGTGCGGTCTTAGTGCCAGCATCGGCCTGTCGTGGCATGTAGACAGCTACGAAAAATACAGATGAAAAATCTCTTGGTAGATGGTGTGGTCTACAGCTTATAATGAGATACTCTACATCAGGTGGCGCTCCTAGTGGCCAGTTGGTTAAGGGCCAATAAAATGGCTGCCATCTCTCAGGCGCCATCATCAATCTCCAACCTGCTGTTGTCTTTTCCCTCCTGGTCACTAAGGGAGACCACCCCGGCAACTAGGCATCGTCCCGTTACCACAATGCCGGAGGTGGGCAAGGTCAGGTGAATATAATGGGGTGACCTCATCAAACAAACAAACATGCATGCACATGTGGACACGCCCACACACGATCCTCAATCAAACAGTATAGGAGATGCAGACAGAGAGACAATGGCCAGGTATTGTCCCCGTCTTTCACCCATCTAGAACCCCAAGCATAACACTGAAACATGTATGTTCTCTCGCACACACGTTGGACCCTCAGACATTCAAGAACCTTACATCCAACACACACACACACACCTGTAAGACCTGTCCCCCTCGCTCTCCCCTCTCGTGTGGTCTGTAAGGTGGAAAGGGTTCTGAGAGGGTCATTTTACTAGTCAGTATCAGTGCTCAGCACAACCACCCAGTTGATCTGCACCACATGGACATGTCACTGTGAATTCCCTGCTAGCTTCAAACACACAACAGCTCTCATATCCACCTTTATCCCAGTAATGTGTGTGGGTATGGGTTTCTGTGTACATTATGCCACAGTACAGTATATGTGTATACGTTACCTCGTAGAGCAGGCAGCCTAGAGACCAGATGTCAGATTTGAAGTTGTATCCGTTTTCATGTATTCTCTCTGGAGACATGTAGTACGGGGTCCCGACTGGAACAGACAGACAGGGAGAGAGAGAGCGAGACATTAGCCTGTTGCCTCTCCAACCTAGCCATTCCAGCACACCACATATGTCCCAACGCACACAACCTCAGAGAGAGAGTGAGAAGGGCAGAAAAAGATATCCAAGAGATCTCACAAACACACACATGCATGCGAACTGCTAGTCCACTACATCACAGCTCTGGTTCAGCTCTCGTTAACATACCTCATCATGATCAGAAACAGGAGTCAAACAGACATTACACTCTGGCTCTGAAACTCAATAATCCCAATGCCATGCTGCCTGGCCCAGGTCCAGACCACACAATCATATAGTACAATCACACAG